>NC_059502.1:57362136-57665166 GCF_914767665.1 Harmonia axyridis | reverse complement strand
CGGATGAGGGTAAACAGTCGACTTTCTCACTCTCCGCTGCATAATGGGGCAAGATACCCAGAATGTTGGCAAAAAATCAGAAAACTGTTTTTAACTTGAGAAATGATTTATTTATTCATTAATGAGGTACAATGAAGCCCATTGAAAAATAAAAGTGTAGGTAGAGGTTCGATTTCCGGTAGAAAAGAATTCGAGGCTACTAAAAATTAAGAATTTTAATGAATGATCCAATAAAAAAAAAAACAACTTTGATACATATTTTGATTATTTAGAAATCAGAATCGGTATCATTATAAATTTTTTCTTCCTCCTCTTCTTCTTCTGATGATGAATCAAATGGAGATGAAACTTTCAACAATTGCAAGCCCTTGGAATTTTTTATTGTTTCCTTTTTTTTTATTTTCCCTTTGCTTGTAATTACTGGATCGCTACTGATCAAAAATAAATTGAAAATATCTTCATTTCTTTTAGATCTACTACACTTTCTAGAATTATGTATATCTTCTTAAATACTTATTCCGTGCTTACTGAACTTCCTCACTCAACTATCCAATAGGTAGTAGTGCCAACTTTCTGGGTATCTTGCCCCACTGTGCGCTGACGGGAACATTCAGTCAATCCCTGATATTTAAAATATCAGAAGGATAGAGCCCGGTAGTGACCGGTCCTTGTAGCCCCTCTGGTACTCGCCGACCCTCTGGTCCTCTCCCAAGCGATCCCGTCGATTGCTTGCTAGGAATTTTCTCATTGTTCTTGCTCAACCTAAAAGGTATTCATTATAGCGTTCATTTTCCAGATAGGTCTCCAGTAGGTACTTGTAATATGGCACCTTTTCAGAATGATATAAGTCGTTATATGGTTGTTATTTCTTGGTGGACTATCTTCCCTACTGTATCGTGTCTCTCCTGAAAATATTCAAAATCCACCCATTCATGTTGGATTGTTTCGTTTGTTCTATTGTCGCTGATAATCTTGTCCTTTATGATATGTTTCTCGTTGAGATCACTTTATTTTGGATGACTAGGAGAAATCCTTTCATTTCTGGATACATTCCAACTGATGTGGCACAATAGTTCGACGCTTCAATGTCGACATGATCCTGATTCAACTCGTTGAAATATATTCCATGCAAGGACTTATTCCCCATCTTTGCAGTTTTTCTTGGATTGTCAGTTGTTGGTATTGAATATGGTCCTTATGTAAAGGTGTTGATTCGTCTGCTTCACACAATGTTTTGTAGACCTCTGAAGCCTCTGATGTACTTGATTGATTTCGGAAGTATGTTTGTGGGCTTTCTGCCAATGAGCAAGTTCTATGATGTCCAGCAGATCTCTCTTCTTTATTTCTTGGCAGTGTTATCCAGGGTCGGCGTTAGGGGTGAAACAGTGGAGTGACTGTTTCAGGCACCTCTTTTCGAAGGGCGGCAATTTAGCCCAGTTTGTGGCCGCCCTTTCATATTTCTGAAAAAAATATAGTCTTGATTCTTAAAGCTTTGCTGCGTTCATCAACATTCCCTGCAATAAAAATCTCCAAACCGTCTTTACTAAGCCGCCTGTTCAATAAATAAAACATGGCAACCCAACCAATATAAGCAGCTTTGCCTATTACCCTAATTGAAAGAGGGATAGAATGTATTTCACAAAGACGAAAAACAACACTTCGAATTACGTGGAAGTTGTTTACACATTCAACATATGGAAAATTCCCACGATTTTGCATTCGAAACTTGTTATTGATAAATGCTAAATGTTTTCAGCGGAACATATGTTTTTAATCCCATTTAGATTTCGGAGCTTTGCATGCCTTACCACCCTTTGTATCTTGTGGTGTGATAGGTAATCTTTCATCGATCGTACGCAGTGTCTTGTGAATGTGTGAATCAGATATATTACTTACGTATTGTTCATCGGCATCGAAGAAATCCAGGAATTTATTGTAGGTAAAAATGTCCCAAAAAAAAGAAACCCAGTGGAAACGACTAGCAAAAACGCTAGAGAAATCAAAAATAGCGAATTATCATCGGGACAGGTGATTTTTTTTGGAGGGGGGATGTTTATTGATACTTTTTCGTCAGGGGCGCCAAAAAATTTTTTGCTTCAGGCTCCAAAATTCCTAGCGCTGGCCTTGTTGTTATCCCTTCAGTGTTAGTTTTCGAATGGTGATTGTTTGCTTTTGTCATCCAAGCTCTGATTTTGAGTTGCAAGTTTTCGATCTGTTTTGCTCCATGGAACTATACCGAAAGAGTATGATAGAATTGAACATGCATATGTATTGATGATGACTCTCGTCTTGTCCTTGAGTCTTCCTTTATTCTTACATGATCGCTTCGATTGTTCTTTTTCATAACAAGGTATTTGTAAAGATCGTCCGAATTCATTGCTTCTATTTCCTGTCTGTTTGTGAGGGTAATCGTTTCAGCCTGAATTTTTCTCGCGCTACGCTGAGAGTACGACACTTGTTCAATACGAACGTCGTACTTGCATCTTCGAAAAATGTTCGACCATAATTACTAGGTGGTTCTCAGTATCTATTATCAGTTCTAAATCATTGATGTATAGAAGATGATTCAGGGTGGCAGTATTACTATTGTCTCTGATGTTGAAACTTTTTTCACTAGCGTTCAGTTGCTCAGGGGCTTCGCCGCTGAAAAGAACCATAAACGTTTCGAAGAATCTCCTTGGAAAATTCCCCTCTTAATTGGGACCTGCTTAGTTATTATGTTTGCCTTGGAAAGCTCGATGCTCGTTTCCCAATTGCACTTCGCAAACAGAAAACTAATTATAATTGGATCAATCTTTTATAATTCCAAAATTTTCTTCTGCCAGCCATGTGGAAGTGGTCGAAGGCCTTCTTATAATAATTTGTCATAGAATGATTTTTATGTTCCTTGAAGAATTGTTTGCATATGATGGTATCTATTATCAGCTGTTCCTTCGATCCTAGGGAATTCTTGCAATTATTGTTATTATAAAGAGTGTTTTTTTAGAGCTATAGAACTTTAAATTGCAATAAAACAACTATGGATCATTCGATTGACATGAATTTTATTTATCCGCAAGATAATCTTGTGGCATTACATTTTAAATATGATTTCTGGCATATGACCGCCACGGCTGGCTCGGATGTAGTCCAATCTGGACGTCCAATTTTAGATGACTTTTTCCAACATTTGTGGCCGTATATCGGCAATAACACGGCGAATGTTGTCTTCCAAATGGTCAAGGGTTTGTGGCTTAGCCGCATAGATCAATGACTTTACATAGCCCCACAGAAATTAGTCTAGCGGTGTTAAATCACAAGATCTTGGAGGCCAATTCACAGGTGCAAAAAGTGAAATTAGGCGGTCACCAAACGTGTCTTTCAATAAATCGACTGTGGCACAAGCTGTGTGACATGTTGCGCCGTCTTGTTGGAACCACAGCTCCTAGACATCATGGTTGTTCAATTCAGGAATGAAAAAGTTAGTAATCATGGCTCTATACCGATCACCATCGACTGTAACGTTCTGGCCATCATCGTTTTTGAAGAAGTACGGACCAATGATTCCACCAGCCCATAAAGCGCACCAAACAGTCAGTTTTCCTGGATGTAACGGTGTTTCGACATACACTTGAGGATTAGCTTCACTCCAAATGCGGCAGTTTTGTTTTTTGACGTAGCCATTCAACCAGAAGTGCGCTTCATCGCTAAACAAAATTCGCTTATGAAAATCGGGATACGTATTCCGCACAGAACCATTGTTTTCGAAATAAAATTGCACTATTTGCAAGCGTTGTTCAGGCGTGAGTCTATTCATGATGAATTGCCAAACCAAACTGAGAATAAATCACTTGACAGCTGTTAAATCGGTCGCCATCTTGAACAGTAATGCCAACTTAAAATTATATACCTCGAAAAAAAACACCCATTATAAGGATGAAGAGGTCAAATGAACGTCTTCAGGTAAACCATAGGGTATTATTTGTTCCTTAGAACCTGAATAATCTACTTGAATCTTATAGCTCAGGAACGAAACTAATTGCATATTCAGGAGACCAAATATATTATCTGTAGAAGATATACATTGTCGTATACTTTGTTAATGTTCTAGTTTCACAGCTCTATACTGAATAATGATGAGTAATAGAGTCTGAGGAAAACTTAATTTGATGATAACTTGAAAAAAATCCCTCAGCAATTTCATGGATAGCAATCTAACCGGCGATTTATCTTCGGTCCTTCAAACTTTCAGGAGAGCTGCTATCTGAACCACTCCAGGGACTCTCCAGTAACTCCCACCTTTGCATCCAGAATGGTCTGGTCCGCGCATTCGCCTCATCATCAGGCTAACACGCGAAACTTCCAAACGCTGTGCAGGGTTCAACGTAGAACGTTGGTTCGGTATGTTTTCGGGTGCGGTATTCTGATCCGGACTTCTTGGACTTTTTGTTTCAAATGAATGAGGTTATGTGAAGCTCATTTCCATACCAGGTAGGTTGTTGTATCCCTCGCAGCACCGCGAGATGAAACTTGAATTTTTTCCTTGAAACCTCTTTTTATCTATTCAAAATTATGTTATTACTGTGCGACTTGATGTTCTTTAACACATTTATGCGTCTCTACCTGTTTACCTGTCTTTTTTGACTCTCATTATTGTGTGCTATGGTAATCAACAATGAATTGTGGAAAAAAGATTCGTATTGTTGAAAATATGTTATCTGACAGCGGACTTGGTAGTGTGGTAGAGCTAGTTTCAAAACGTTGAATTATGGGCTTCCACAGGGATCCGTTTTGTCTCCCATACTTTTCAATTTATACTTGTGTGACACCCCAATTACCTTATCATTTTTCCTTGAAACCTTTATGTATCTGTTTAAAATTATGTTGAGTCTTACCATACAACTTGATGTTCATCTACACTTTTATGCGTCTCTTTTTGTTTACCATTTCTTTTTGACTCTCATTATTGTGTGCTATGGTAATCAACAATGAATTGTGGAAAAAAGATTCGTTTTGTTGAAAATATATTATATAACACCAGACTCCATGTTTCTGGTGATGACAAAAGTAGTAGTTTCAAAACATTGAATAATGGGTTTCCACAGGGATCCGTTTTGTCTCCCATACTTTTTAATTTATACTTGTGTGACACCCCTAATACCTTCTCACTTTCCTTGAAACCTTTATGTATCTGTTTGAAATTATGTTATTACTATACCTACAACTTGATATTCTTCATCAGCTCATATATGCGTCTCTTCCTCTTTACCATTCTTTTTTGACTCTCATTATTGCGTGCTATGGTTATCGACAATGAATTGTGGAAAAAAGATTCGTTTTGTTGAAAATATGTTATCTGACACCAGACTTCATGTTTCTAGCTGTTGATGACAAAAGTAGTAGTTTCAAAACGTTGAATAATGGGTTTCCACAGGGATCCGTTTCGTCTCCCATACTTTCCAATTTATACTTGTGTGAATTGTAGAAAAATGATTCGTTTTGTTGAAAATATGTTCCTGACTGCAAACTTCGTGTGACTGTTGATGACAAAAGTAGTAGTTTCAAAACGCGGAAGAAAGGGTTTCTGCAGGTATCGGATTTGAGTCCTATTCTTGAAATTAATGCGACATTCCTATTAACTTATAATTTTTCCTTGAAATTTTTATGTATCTGTTTGAAATTATGTTATTACTAAACAACTTGATATTCTTCAATACATTTATGCGTCTCTTCCTGTTCACCATTCCTTTTTTGACTCTCATTATTGTGTACTATGGTAATCAACAATGGAATGTGGGGAAATGATTCGTTTTGTTGAAAATATGTTATGCGGCAGCAGATTTCTTCTTTATGTTGATGACAAAAGTGGAACTTCCAAAACGTTGAATAACGGGCTTCAGCAGGAAACGGTTTTGTCTCCAATACTTTTCAATTTATATTTGTCTGACATCCCTATTACCTTATCCGAGAAATTCATATATGCCAATGATATTGCTCTTGTGTTTCGACATAATGATTTCGGAGTAATTGGAAATACTTTGAATGGAGATTCAAAATTAGGTAAACATTATTTTCTTGGTTGGTGAAAGTTTCCTGAATTCATTCAAATAATTTAGAGCAATATAAAAATTGAAAGTGACTTTCAATAATTACGTCTTGAATCATAATTATGCTCCCAAATATCTTGCTGTCAAACATGATCCTTAGAATTAGCTGGTTCTACATGGGATGCTGATGCCAGGACTCTTCGTATGGCAGCTTTGATCTTCTCTCCTGCTGAAAACTGTTGTTCTTTTCGGTTCAATAGTACTCATGTTCATAAAATGATGATGCACACTTTAACGTGTCTATGAAAATTATCAGTGGAACTATAAGATCCACACCTTCACCTTGGTTACCAGTGCTGTTACATATATGTATTTCCCCCACATATTCGTAGTTCGTCAAGAAATCTTGGGATGAATTTCATTTGTACCCGAACTTTTTTCCAATTGAATTTGACCTCTCAGATACTAGAACTGCCAGATTAAAGTCATGTAACCCTTTATGGATTAATAATTTCCTTCAATCTGATGAAAATGACAAGAAAATTTGTCGTTCTGAATGGAATCCTTGTAATGTCTTCAACAACAGTCTAATCGTTGATCCTTCAGAGAAACTTCCAGGTTTCAACTGACCTAGGAAAATTTGGTGTACTTCAAATCGTCTTCGGACTTGGTCATGGTCGATGTAATAGTATGCTCTTCAAATAGCATTCTGTTGAAAGCCCACTATGTGAATGTGGTATAGAAGAAACCATTGACCACTTGGTGCATAGTTCTTCAATTTATATATTTCATGGTGGTTTCCAAGCTAGTCATTCAAGAAGTGCCCCAACAGCGAAGAATCACATTTGTTCTCAACAATGATGAAGTTATAAACGAAAAAAAGTATTGGTTATTAGGATATATATTTATATATTTATAACAAAATATAGTCACCTAGGTCTTTTTGTAAGTTCACCAATAATTTCATGTTCGGAAATAGTCAACACCCTATAATGAGCCTGTTTTGAGAAGTAGAATTTCGGAGATATTTATTCTTTGCAATATTGAGAATGATCTCTCAAGAATGGCTGATGTGGAAACTTGTATTGTACAAAATATTGCTAATATCTTGTACATTAATATAAGCTTGTTGATCACATAATTCCAGATGAGCCAAATCTTGACCATTACTTTTGATATTGTGATGAGTACATCAGGTATATTGAAACATGAATTTTCGTCGTACGCGTCGAAATCAGTTGTTTTTCCCTCGAGAATTTGTTTATGCACGATTTGCGAATCTTTTCTCTTACTGGCTGATGAAATAATCAATCAATGGAATTTAAATGGTAACCCTGAAATAGTCCACTGCTGGTGCTTTTGAATCTTGCAAAATGAGAGGATTTTTTTTATCTTGAAGCAATTCTTTTTACCCTAATGTTGGTTTCAATACTTGAGGCAAGATCTTGAAATACGTAAGAAAATAAAAAACTGACAAACACACATTTTATAAGGTGAGTTGGGGCAAGTGCACCCCCAAAATTGATTAGTGACACTTCGAAAAATCGTACTTGTTGAATTTGATGAGAAAACCAGTCAACAAATTTTCTGTGTATTCATTGAAATGTTTAGCTTTGATAATGCGAATATCTAGGTAGTTTATCAAAATCTGAATTTTTTGTGATTTTTTCTATTTTATTGGGTTTAAAAACGCACATGTCCCATCATTTGGGGCAATTGCGTTCTCAGATGTGATAGAGGTGTGTGATCGTTTATTCAAATATTACGGGGTAAGAGCATCTTATTACAAATGTCTTCTTTACCCTCGATTTCACAGAACTGTAATATCACCACCCGTTCAGAAATAATGAACTTTTTTCTCAGAAGAAATGAATTGGTCATATTATCAGAAAAACATTATTTTATAGAAACAATAACGAATCATTTGTGATGTTGGCGATTTGGCCCACGTAATGCTCGATGCTTTTTTCCCTGAAAATTTCACCAATCATCAATATTCATGTCACTAACATTTTTACCAAGTTTTACCAGTCATCCTGTTCACTTGCCCCAGTCTTAGGAAACGCACTTGCCCCCCGAGGCTTTTTTTGTGGGGCAAGAGCGACCCCCACGCTAACATGAAATTCAAGGGAAATCTCAAAATACTAAAATTCGGTGATGGTTTGAATATATAAAAGAAGAATATTAAACATGCAAACTTCGAAAGAACGCAAAAATACACAACGAAAGAATTGAATGAAAATATATTTATGTATACTCGTCTTACTAGCGAAATGACACTGCTTGTCTGAACACGACTAACGTACGCAACAGAGGCAATCATGCGCCATGTTTTCTTTCACGTACTGTTGCCAAGAGTTGTACCACCGTATTTATTCCGGAAAAATCCGAAAATTATTGTATTTGAAGTTTTTGCAAGCCAAGGACGCTCTTACCCCAAAGTCGCACTTGCCCCAACTTACCTTATTCTAACTGTCACCTGAGCCTTATTGAAGATCGAGTTGAAATATGTTTTAGCATCTTGACGTATGATTTTCAGACAAAAAATAATATTTTCCATCATAGTTACAACTTCACTGAGATTGATTCCAGATTTTTGTAGGAATCGACAGAGGGGAAAGGCACTACTGAATATTTTATTCACGACGTGAGGCGCTTGAATTTACAGACATTTCTTGAGATAGATTTTCACCTGCGGATTTTCAGGTGTTGTATTTGAACGTAAAAACTCGAAGATTATCCTGCATCAATATTCCTTTTTCTGAAGTTTCCAAAGAATTTGCTTACTCATATCAAGATTTTGATTAGTTTTCATGCAACACACATTAAAAGTCAAACACGGAATATAATAATGGAAAATTTTCACGTTTTCCATCTCAAACTAATCGACAGAATATACTAAACTTACTGATCTATCTTTATGAGTGAAAATGTTAACACAGTAAGTGCCGACAAAGATACTCTTTGCGACAAAGAGATAATTAGATAAAATAAGATATTTTTATTTACTTCAGGATCCTGAAAATTGGAGAAATTGCCAGGATTGCCGCCTTCTTCAATTCGAGTAGTTCGAAGCTTTTACTTCAGGATCTCATTAATTTCTATGCGATTGTTGACGACAGTCAGATCGAGCCCTTTGATATAACCCCTGGTTGATGAATTCGTTGATTCAATTTTTGCACGATTAAATTATTGAGCATTGTAGCTTAAAATGGAAATTTCTCCTGGGGGGAGGAGGTATATCCCCCTTATCCCCCCTTGCTTACTCCATTGAACTGCTGCAATGGTAGGCAAAATGGAGGGCATGGTACAAAAAATAAAAATTATTGCAATTAGATGTGAAAGCAATCACTGCATTTTCTTCGTTTTTTCCTTGTAACGGGTGTTTTTTTTCGAGGTATATAACTTTAAGTTGGCATTACTGTTCAAGATGGCGACCGATTTAACAGCTGTCAAGTGATTTATTCTCAATTTGGTTTGGCAATTCATCAGGAATAGCCAAACGATCATCAAGTAAGGCGTAGATTCGTCGAATGGGTTCAAAATGAGATTGCCGTTGTTTCCGATTTTCATAAGCGAATTTTTATTATTTCTAAAATAATGGTTCTGTACGGAATACGTATCGCGCACTACGTCCATTCTATTTTGTGTAGCGATGAAGCGCACTTCTGGTTGAATGGGTACGTCAACAAACAAAACTGCCGCATTTAGAGTGAAGATAATCCTCAAGTGTATGTCGAAACACCGTTACATCCAGAAAAACTGACTGGTGCGCTTTATGGGCTGGTGGAATCATTGGCCCGTTCTTCTTCAAAAACGATGATGGCCAGAACGTTACAGTCAATGGTGATCGGTATAGAGCCATGATTACTAACTTTTTCATTCCTGAATTGAACAACCATGATGTCCAGGAGCTGTGGTTCCAACAAGACGCCGCAACATGTCACACAGCTCGTGCCACAATCGATGAATTGTCAACCCGTGAATTGGCCTCCAAGATCTTGTGATTTAACACCGCTAGACTACTTTCTGTGAGGCTATGTAAAGTCATTGGTCTATGCGGATAAGCCACAAACCCTTGACCATTTGGAAGACAACATTCGCCGTGTTATTATATATATATATATATATATATATGATATACGGTCACAAATGTTGGAAAAAGTCATCGAAAATTGGACGTCCAGATTGGACTACATCCGAGCCATTCGTGGTGTTTATATGCCAGAAATCATATTTAAAATGTAATGCCACAAGATTATCTTGCGGATAAATAAAATTCATGTCAATCGAAGAATCCATCGTTGTTTTATTGCAATTTAAAGTTCTATAACTCTAAAAAAAAACACCCTTTAGTAAAACAATGTCAACTGATTTAAAGAAAGGTCTGGATGAAATATTAAGATTTTCAATCACGTGAAAAATGAACCTATCCATGTCAAGATTGTGCAAAAAAATGGGTAGGTAATCAATACGAACCACATCCTCTTGCATACCGAAATCCGATGGTTTCTTTCAAAAGGCAAAGTTCTAGCCAGGTTATATAAACTTAATGACGATCTAAAGGTTTTCGTAATGAGGCAAATGAAGTCAGAGACATAACATTTTAACTGTTCTGCATGATGAACAATAGCTCATAAAATTAGCTTATCTTGCCGAGATTTTTGGAAAGGTCAATGAAATAATTACACTTTTGCAGGGATAATCTTCAGCTATATTTACGGCGAGAGATAAATTGACAGCTTTTAAAGAAAATTAAATTTCTTCTGTTTAACATTCTACAAGGAAACGCGTTGAAATAACAAGATGTAATGAAAACTACTACTAAAGGGTGTTTTTTATTTATCCGCAAGATAATCTTGTGATATAACATTTCAAATATGATTTCTGGCATATGACCGCCACGGCTGGCTCGGATGTAGTCCAATCTGGACGTCCAATTTTCGATGACTTTTTCCAACATTTGTGGCTGTATATCGGCAATAATACAGCGAATGTTGTCTTCCAAATGGTCAAGGGTTTGTGGCTTATCCGCAGAGACCAATGACTTTACATAGCCCCACAGAAAGTAGTCTAGCGATGTTAAATCACAAGATCTTGGAGGCCAATTCACAGGTCCAAAACGTGAAATTAGGCAGTCACCAAACGTGTTAGTAATCATGACTCTATACCGATCACCATTGACTGTAACGTTCTGGCCATCATCGTTTTTGAAGAAGTACGGGACCAATGATTCCACCAGCCCATAAAGCGCACCAAACAGTCAGTTTTTCTGGATGTAACAGTGTTTCAACATTCACTTGAGGATTAGCTTCACTCCAAATGCGGCAGTTTTGTTTGTTGACGTAGCCATTTAACCAGAAAAGGGCTTCATCGCTAAACAAAATAAAATGGACGTAGTCCGCGATACCAAACTGAGAATAAATCACTTGACAGCTGTTAAATCGGTCGTCATCTTGAACAGTAATGCCAACTTAAAGTTATATACCTCGGAAAAAAAAAACACCCATTACATACCAGGAAAAGCGTTGAAATAATGAATTGTAATGAAAACTACTACAACTAAACATTTGGTAAATCTCTTGAAATCCATGTCCGATTACTTTCCTAAAAATTATATTGATATTGCATGGATACAAATCCATTTATTATAAAAAGACAATCAGCGGTGTTCAGGGCCGTCGCAAGCCAACTGCCGCCCTAGGCAGCGACTCAATTTGCCGCCCTCACAGAATAGAACTCTGCAGACTGCTAAAAATTAATATTAGATAATGGGGATCAAGGGCCCATTCTAGCGTTTCTGCGGCAAAAATGCAAGTTTGGGGTTTTTTACTTAGCAAAAGAACCGGGGAGGGGGGAATGTGGCGGTGTTATTGGTAAATTTGTATTCAGAGATTTATTGTGGAAAAATTCACACTTTTTCTGTAAAAAGTAATTTATTGAAGAAAAAATGTATGTGTAATTATTTTTCATGGTCTCAAATTTGAATCGAATAGATGGTCTATTCAAACGTGGAATGTAATACACAATAAACGTGCCCAACTGGATTCTAAAGAAACAATGATGAAATATATTAATTGAATTCAAGATTCAGGTTCTTCTGCTGAGTTTCGACTTCATAAAATGCTCGAACAACCTTTATTTTCAATTCGAATAGATGCTGGAGATATTCTCGATGCTAAGATGTTTTAGAATAGTTAATTTGATAAAAAAAAACATTTGTGAAATTCGTTGAAAATATAAAAAAATTATTTAATTCATTCTTCCAGGAATCCAGATTTCTCGGAAAAAGTCAATAATGCCGCCCTCCATTATTTGTCCTTCCTCTAGAGCGGGCCCTGTGCCTTCGGGTTCATCTGCTTAGTTTCGACTTTATAAAAAATTGAATATTTCTTTTTTTTTACTTTAAGATTATCGTGTAGAAGAATCGGATGAACCATTATTTTAAATTCGAATGTGCCTACTCCCAACACTATTTATTTTGATTTGAAAAATCATGTGTGGAATTCGTTGAAATAAAAAAAATATTCAATATTTTTCTAGGAATCCAGATTTCCCGGAAAATGTAAACATTGCCGCCCTCCATTATTTGCTGCCCCTCTAGACCGGGTCCTTCGTTTTCAGGTTCTTTGCTCAGTTTCCACTTTATGAGAAGCTTGAATATTTTTGCATTTTTTCTTAAAGATTATCTAGTAAAACAATCGGGTGATGCGGATGAACCATTATTTTTAATTCGAATGCGTTCACGCCCAATACTACTCAATTTGATATAAAAACTGAAAAATATTATAATATTATGGAATGTGGTATGAAATAAAAAACCTATTTTACTCATTTTAAGAAGTATAAGCTGAAAATGATGAAATTGAATCTTTTCTCGCATATTTCGCATTCCATTCTGAGGAATCAACATTCTGATGTATTGTAAAAAAATAATCTGGAAACCGCCCCAAGTGGCAATAAAATTCGTCAACGTTTAGCAAAGCGAACGCCGTCAAGCCTGATGAGTGCATGTGTTTTTTTAGCATCAATAACTATGAAGGGATTACGCCACATCAGGGTATTTATGAGTATAATGCATATGCAGCAACTGTTATGGTTTACACCCTGTGAAAAATATATTTATTGCAGAGGAACTATATGAAGTTCAAACCATCAGACGAAAAATATCAATTCATTTCATTTGAAAATTGTTAAAATATTAAGTTTCGTGTACATATGCATATGTATTTAGAATTGTCATCATTAAAAATAATTGAGAGAATTGGTTCTCGTTTCAATTCGGAAAACCTCATATCAAATTTCAGTGTTACTTTGAATAATAGAGAAAATTATTGAAATCTCACAATTTTACATTGCCGTTAAAAAATATTATTCACCCAAACCAAAGTCATTATTCATCATCAAAATAATAAAAATAAACGAAAGTCTTCACTTTCGTTTATTTTTATTATTTATATTGTAGTATCCGAATGAAGATTCGGATACTATAATTTAAATTGTGCAATTTGTACTTTATAGACGTTTTCTATCAAATTCTTAAGGCGGTCACTCACGAGGCTCCCATAGTCGAGCGTACGGATAATTTTACAGTCGGACAGCTCGGGACACGGCCGCACGACTGTAAATCAGAGTATGAACTTGACTGCCCGACTGGAATCTCTTCGACGCTTGCTACCAAACGCTCGAAAAAACGCTTCGTGAGTTTCTTCAAGCGTTTGGTAGCAAGCGTCGAAGAGATTCCAGTCAGACAGCTCGGGACACGGCCGTACGACTGTAAATCAGAGTATGAACTTGACTGCCCGACTGGAATCTCTTCGACGCTTGCTACCAAACGCTTGAAGAAACGCTTCGTGAGTGGCGGGCATTAGACTTAAATTTAGAGCGATTTAAGTTCCGCTTAGCAGTCGATCGAATGCTGTGTGAAGTGAAGCTTAAGAAATTTAAGGGGAGCTTATGATTTTGAGGTAAACTGTGGGATCGGCCCTAAATGAATTTTGGGTTGGTGTTACGAATGAACCCTGAAATAATCAAAAAATATATCTTAACATTGATCCCATTCGTGACAAGGTATCGTTGTGCAACAGGGTTTTCAGCCATACGCTTATCTAAATTCCGGTGTTGAATTCTAATCATTTGATATGGGGTTCCATAAAATGAAAGTTGTTTCGTTGGCTATACATATTTAAAGTTTATACCCCTGCTTTAGTGCCCATAATTGCATGCAAACTCATCAATTTTTCCACTGGAAACGTTTAGTTCAACTCTTTTCATTTGTGAGTGATATTTAGAGGTTAATGGGCTCCCATTTCAGAGAAATGATCACTGATATATATATCTTTCAAAATGCCCCTAAAAAGTGAATACCTCGGCGATAGACGTAGAATTTTCTGTGGGATCATCCCGCTTAATGAAACTCCCTTTTTCCCATGTCAGTTTCTGAGAAGTTGATAAAGAGGAATTGACTTCCTCATCCTCTGGGTCTTCCTCTTCTCCTGAAATTCCAACTGTTTCATTTTGAAGACCAAGTTCTATTGAAACATTGGTTTCATCCTCTTGCGCAGCTAGAGGGTGGGGGGGGGGGCTTCCCTAGCCCCCAAAATACCAAAATTTCAGAGAAAATTTGTCAATGGAAAGAATATTATGTCTCTAATGGATTTTCGTTTATTATTTATTACCCAACAACTTCAATATAGAAAGAATTTCTAGGGTGTTGTTTCTCATAGATAACTTGGTCATGAAAATATGCAATTATGCTACCCGAAAAGGTTCCGAGAGGTTCTGTCTTCAATATTTCTGACTGAGTAAAAGATTTCTCTAACATCAATCTGCGTTATCATCATTCATTATTTGATTGACCGGAGTAATGACTATTCGATTGATTTGAAAAAAAAAATGACAAGTTTAAACTAGTGGAAAAAATTTAATTCAATCAAAATAAAATTCAAAATTTTAAGCGGTTTTCAAACGACTGTATTTTTGATAAAAATGGTCGTATCTCAATTTGAAAAAAAAACTTTTCGAAGCTAGAAGTTTATATTTTAGAGATCCCATGATGAAAAAATGTTTCAAGCAACGTGAAACGTTCAATCCTAATGAATACAGTAAATAAAATTTCTGCGAAATTTTTCCAGTTTTTATTTTTGGCATACAGACTTGGAAATTTTTTTTTCCAACTTAACCACTATATGGATGAGATAACTTGTTTATTCAGCTTCAATATCCTCTCTTCATTATTTCGATGCGAGCACTTCGCGCTGAAATATCGAACTTTGAATTGAAAAGGACCTTTTTGTCTTAAATCATCAATATCTCGGCAACCAATGATTGCACAGAAAATTCAAGGGATGTTTCGAAATCTTGACTAAACCCGCTACAAGATGTTATTATTAGTTTTTTGAAAACAAAATTGTTTCGTTCTCTACATTGGTTTGAGTAAAGTTGAGTAAGTTGAGAAAAAAAGGGCTTTCGGAAGTTTTTTGGATAATCAAGTGCTGAATTGAAAATATCGAAAATACTATCAATTTATACGTTTTACAGTTCAGTATCACCACAAAATTTCCACAGAATATCAATTCAATCAATGGAATGGTTTCTCTGTTTCATTCGATCGAATTTTCAATAAAATTGAGGGATAACGATTTTTGATTTGAATGTTCATAATCTCCCACAAAATGAAGAAATAAAATTATTTTTTCTGCCTTTTTATCAATAACAGTGTTCAAATTCATGAAACAAATTATTTTCAAATTTTTAAAGGAAAACATTTTTTTCGCTTTATATTTTTTTTATTCACTCCAAATAATTCAGGACAACATGTTATTATTATTATTTTAATGCGATAAGGTAATTTCATTTCATGGTCTTGATGATAAAAACCAAATTAATTTCGGAATAAAGTTGATATACCCAAGGAAATTTCGAACTCGATCTATTCATATCATATATATGCAAATTGCATATCTTAACTTTCCATCTATGGAACTTTTACAACGCTTAAAAAAGCAAGTTTATTTTCAAAACGAATATGCAAGATTTGAAAATTATTTTTGAATCCCTATCATTGTTACAAGGCGTGAATATAATTGAAAATTCGATCGAATGAAACAAAAAACCGCTCCATGAATTGAGTTGAAATTCTCTGGGATTTTTGTGGTGATATTGAACTGTAAAACGCATACCTACTTAATATTGATGGTTATCTCGATATTTTCAATTCAGCGATCAATTCAATTATCCAAAAAACCTCCGAAAGCTCTTTTTTTCTCAACTTTTCAAATTAATGTAGAGAACGAAAAAATTTTTTTTCCGAAAAACGAATAGTAACTTCTTATAACTATTGATACAAGATTTCAAACTTCCCTTAAATTTTCCGTGCAATCGTTGATTGGTGAGATATTGATACTATTGATAGTTAAAGACAAAAAGGTCCTTTTCAATTCAAAGTACGATATTTCAGCGAGAAGAGCTCATATCGGAGTTTTGAAAAAAGTTTGGGTGGAGTTGGAAAATTTTTTTCCAAGTCTGTATGCCAACATTAAAAAATGAAAAAATTTGGCAGAAATTTTATTTACTGTATTCATTAGGATTGAGTGGTATACGTTGCTTGAAACATTTTTTCATCATGTGATCTCTAAAATATAAACTTCAAGCTTCAAAAGTTTTTTTAAATTCAGATTAGACTATGTTTATCAAAATACAGAAATTTGAAAAACCGCTAAAAATTTCGAATTTTATTTTGATCCTTTAATTCATTCCCCTAGTGTATATGAAATGGATGTAGAAAAAGCAAACAAAATAACTCTTGAATGTGAATGTAAGATGTTGAAGAAGGAATTAGTGAGAATTCGCGATTCAAAGTTATTGCAACATTATTGAGCAGTTATTTCCTAATATAGTTTTCACGCAAAATATTTTGTATGTACGTTACCAGTATCAACAGCCACGCCGGAAAAAACTTATTCTACCCTCAAGAGACTTAAAACGTATTTACGAAGTACAACAGGAAGTGAGAGATTGACTGTGCTCACTCTATTGGATATTTATTATGATTTTGTATTCGATATTGAAAAAAAAAAAAACTTATCTCAGGAACATCTGAAAGATAACGGAATATTTGAAATTATTCTATTCTTATATATTCTTTAGTATTAACTTTAGCTCAATCCTCAAATTATTAAATGAATATTCCAAATTTAAATTCATTAAACTACCTACCCTTCCCTGTCGCCCAATTCGTATTTCGTTCGATGTTCAGCCTCCTCAAAACCAAAACGTGGCTGCGCCATTGATTCCATCACTGTCTTTTATCTCATCAATTTCGAAATCTGATCCAATTTCGCCAAGTAAGTAAGTCAAATAGGGCGTTTGGGTTCCTCTTCAGAAGCTCATCGGCTTTATTCCCTGGAAATCAGAATAAAACCAATTAAGATTTCTCCCATTTTGTCGGGGTTAAGAACAGAAACAAACAATTGTGAGAATCTGATTTGATCCTAACCTCTGAACTGGATAAGGGAAAGATGGACATTATTTTACTATAAAACTTATTTATGGTAATTGCCAGTACAAAATGATTCAAAAATTCAAAATGATTCAATAGTCGAGGTGAAAAATTAAGGGGCATACAGGGTGGCCACTTTTTCAATGGGATTGTATTGGTAACTTTTAAACCATAGGAGTTAGAAGTTCGGTCAAATAGAGAAAAAGTTGCATTCATAGAAGCATTGTCAAGCAGTTCAAACAAGTCGAGATAATCAGGGCCGGTTATCGAGATATCATAAGAAAAGTAAATATTGTCATTTTGATTTTTCTTTTTTTCCCACTTTATTCCAAATATTATCAAATAATGTTACAGGAATTTTTTATTCGACAGTAAAATATCCTCAATTTTACGTAATCAGATTTCGTATCCAACGTTTCATACTCTCTAGACCACCCTCAACCTCATTTTTTTCAATACGGACCTGCATATTTTATGACACTTTTCAAAATGACTTTCAACGCTAAATTCAACGATATATCATACAATGTCATTCAAACTTGATATTCAGGTGATTTTGACCCTTATCCAAATTTCTTTGGGTCGAATCTGTATTACATTTAGGTACCTTTAGTTTAATTAACAACATACAATACATTTCGATGAGAAAATCAACTTACTCATCTTGAACTAAATGGAACATATCAGAATCAAATCAAGAAACAAGTAATAATTATTTACATATTTCAATTCATAATAATTAAACGAATTATCATTTAATGAAAAAAAAATCGAATGATTATTCGAAAGTAAATGAAAATGAATGAAGTAAGTGTTCGAAATGTCCACCATTTTGTAAAATGCACTTAACGGTTCTGGAACCCATACTTCCTATACATTTGCTTATTTCGTCTTCTTGAATACCTTCCAATACATTCTCAATCTTCTCGCGAGAAATCACTTTTGTTGGATTTGTCATTTGTTCCGTGCAAATTTTGTTTAACAATTTAAAAGTTGCTTTGTTGTTTTACATAGGCGTACAACTTTGATTCTGCCTTTTTTTCCGAAATTCGAGGCTTTATTGTAAAAAACTGTTTATACATTTATGATTCAAAGTATTGTCCATCCCTGACCACTACATTCTCACATCTTTCGGGCAGCGTACGAATCCATCCCGCGTTGAAAAAACTGGTCATCTTTTGAAGCGATCCACGAATCGATCCAAATTTTTACTTCTTCATAAGACCAGAAGTGCTGGTCAACCAGGCCGTGTGCCTTTGATCGAAACAAGTGATAGTCCGAGGGATCAACCTCTGGAAAATACAGCGGGTGGGATAGGACTTCCTATTTCAACGTTTTCAAGTATGTCTTGACCATTTTCGCAACATGGGGTCGAGCATTGTCATGCTTCAAAATCACTTTATCTTGTCTCTCGTTCTATTGCAGCCGGTTGCTTTTTAATGCTCGGCTCAAACGCATTGATTGTGTTCGATAACAATTGTTTCAGTCGGTTTCAACAACTCATTATAGACTACGCCGAGCTGGTCTCACCAAATAAATGACCTTGGAACCATGAACCGGTTTGGACATCGACGTGGAAGCATGGCCGAGATATTCCCATAATTTTTTGCGTTTGGCATTATCGTAATAAACCCATTTTTAGTCTCCAGTCACAATGCGATGCAGAAATCCCTTCCGTCTTTGTCTTGCAAGCAGCTGTTTCCATGCAAACAAATGCCGTTCAACATCTCTCGGCTTCAACTCGTACGGCACCCAATTTCCTTGTTTCTGAATCATTTCCATGATTTTCAGGCATTTTGAAATGGCTTATTGCATCACTCCCAATGATCCTGCCAATTCTTGTTGCGTTTGACACGAGTCTTGTTCAAGTAATGCCTTCAATTCTGCATCAAAATCACGTTCTTTCACTAAAAGCAGTCTCACCATAGGTTTTTGAGAGCATTCGACTAGCCTCAGCCACAGATTTATTCATATTAAAGCAGAAAATGTAATCCTCCCGCAAATGACGAGAATTTGGATGGTGAGCTGAAATGATTAATCGAGAATAACTTTATGATGCAGACACAAATCGACTATAATTTCGATGGCATTATCTTAACGAATACCTTAGCTCATTGTATAACAAATGAAACGGCTGATATTTGGAAATGAATTATGCGGTACTGATGATCCCTAATCTAAAGGGTGAAACCGGTATATCGCTATTCTCCCTTGATTACATGCATTCTCCTTGGGTTACTTTCGATTATGATTCCTACGTAATAGAGTGGAAATCTTCTGTTTGGCAATGGTTATGTTGATGGCATTTTGCTGATACATTAACCAGATAGATAATTCATATCGTATGATATTATTACACACTTGGTAATTGTACTTCTTTTTCTTTTCCTCATTGTATAACATCTACGATCTATTTATTTCCACTACATCCATCTATTGGAAAACGGACGAAGCAAAGTTGTACACCTAATAGTTTTGAAATTTAAACATGCATTTTCCTAACGAAGAATATGCAGATATTATTTTTGTGTACAGTGTTTGTGATGGAAACGCTTTGAAACTTTATCGGGAGTATAACAGGAGATTCCCCAATAGACGATAACCATCTAGCCGGCTTTTTTCCGATGCTCATCAAAGGATACGAGGGTTTGGAATTGGCAATTCCCTTAACGGCGCTAGAGGTGCTACCCGAAATAATTATTATAATCCTATAAGGGAAAAAGAAGTACATAATAGATTGTGAACTCGGTAATCCGGAAATTGGTATTAGACGCATTGCTGCCCGTCTTAATGAGTCCCACAATTTCACTAAGAGAACCGAAGTTTTATACCCATTTCATATTAAACAAAAAGAACATAATTTACACCCAAGCGATTACATGTTGGGACTCGCTTTCTGTCAATGGCTTCTTCAGCAGCACGAACAAAATGAAAATTTCATCAGAGAAACGCTTTGGTCGGGCGGAGCTACTTTTCCTCGGGATGGCGTAAATAACTGCCATAATGAACATGTATTGTCTCTAGACAATCCTCCCGCTTAATAGAAGAGGTTTCAACGAAGATAATCTATTATTGTTCGGGGTGTCTTTAGCGGATAATTACTTCCAATTCCAGCCCTTCCTAATAATTTTCTCAGAAAACGCTCTAGAATTCTAGAATGGATGAATTGATGTGGATTTGTATACATATTGTATATAGTATCAGCACTACCACTACCGCATATTGAACAAAATGTTTTTTCCTGGTTAAACCAAACTTCAATATAGGACATGGATTGGTCGGCGTGGTCAGGTGCTATGGCCGGCGAAATCACCTGACTTGAATCCTTTGGATTATTTCAGATGAGAACAATTAATGGAACGAATCATTAATGCAGTCGAATTCACAAAAAATAGGCAAAACATGCAATTAGTATGGGATTTCCCTATTCCCGTATCGATGCTAATGGTGATATTTTTGAACATTTAGTTCAATTATTATGTATTTTTATTAAATGCGTTAAGGTTGAAAATTTATAACATACAGAATTCAAATCCAATAATTCGAAAACGAAGCCCCATTGGCAAACATTTTATTTCCAATTTTTTATAAAAAATGTCAATTGTGACAAAAAAAAGATTTTTAGTTTTTCTCCAGAAAACGTGTACTGATGCCATGCTGATCACAAGACACTATCATTCTTCGTCAGACAAAACAATACCAAGTGGATAATTTCAGATAATTGAATGTGTTCTGAGTTAATTCGAAATTATTAATTATATCAAGCTCTAAATTCCTAATAATTTCACTCCCAATGATACTTGCATCTGGCAGTGCATTTAAAAACTTTTTATCAGAATATGAATTTGAAATTGTAATCTCAAGTCCTACTCTGACCTATTGAAGAAGAACAATGACATCTATCTCTGTATGTCAGTTGGCCACTAAATTGTCCAGAAAAATTTTTGTCCTTAAGAGTCTCTTTACCTCTGTGTCTCAAAGGGTACTTAAAACTGCCTACTTTTCATTGTGTGAATCGCACCTTCGTTACGCCATTTTGCTTTAGGGAGATTGCTTCAGTGTGAGGAGGATTTTCGGTTTGCAACGTAGAGCGGTGAGAATCTTGGACAATCTCGGTTGAGTGTCTCCTGCATGTGCGTAAGCGTATGATTGATTGTGTTTCTCATTCCAGTGTGCACTCTATTTTACGAGAAATAAAGACAACCTTGTAACACCTTTTTTTTTAAATTAATCAGGTCACATGGTGGTCCAAACTATCTTGCTGTAAAGTTTTATAACAAGTTGCCAGAATCTTGGAGATTGCTTCCTTTGAATGCTTTCAAAGCTAAGCTCACTGAATTTTTTAAATCTCATGTATTGTTTAGCTACGATGAATTTTATGAATTGAATTTCAACCCTCCCTAATTGGTTATTGAATTTGTTAAATGTCAATTTTCACGTGTTGTTGATGAATTTGACGTGTATATGTAAAATTATGTATTTCTAAACGAGAATAAACTTGAGCTGACCACTTCATAGAACTGGAGTCGGCGTTCAGCATCATCCTCATTTAGTTCTTGAACTAATCGTATCTTATAATAATGGATTCTCATGATTGTTGTGCGTGAAACACCAGATTTATCGGACAATTTCCTAGTACTCAAGGCCGGATCCATTGCTACATGACCTAAGACAACCATGACCCTCGCTTCGTTTGTTTCATGCACCCTCTTTTTATTCCGACAAAACCATTAGCGTCATATTTGGCAACCAGTTGCACAGCGTTAGCAGCGGATACATATTTTCCAGAATGTCGTTCGTTAAATGTAGCCGCTATTGTTCGCGCAGGGTCTTTATTTCTAAAAAATAATTTTATTATTTCCACCCTTTCTTCCACGGAATACACCATTTCAATTCTACTACAAACGTACAATCGCTTTGACACACTTGTTACGTTCTTAAAAATTTACGATAGACTGAGGTGAATCACAAACTATTTTTTGGGCAAAAAATTAACAATATAAATACTAAATTGCTTTTTGAAATGCGTCGGATACGAATATTATTCTCCATTCCACATTGCTCTTTCACTATTTCCGTTGTTATTTCATTATCTATTGTAACGTTACTATTGCCCATGAGACTCTAACACTGATTTTTAGGGGTGGTTTGGCTTATTTGGCAACAAAACTCCTACCCAGGTTTTTACAAATTTAATAAAATTAAAATATACAAAGATTGATACTCTTCACTCTAAACAAATAATATTGAAATAAAAACTAAACTTAAATCAGTTTTTAATAAATAACTGTGCTATTAGGATGGAACCTCTTCTGTAGATTATTTTCAGCCTTCCAAACACCAGATCCTAGCAGGAAGATACAGTACTCAAATTCCCATTCAGCGAAGTTGTTGTAATAACGCCAGGTAAAGGGTTTTTTTTAGAGCTATAGAACTTTAAATTACAATAAAACAACGATGTATTATTCGATTGTTATGAATTTTATTGATCCGCAAGATAATCTTGTGGCATTACATTTTAAATATGATTTCTGGCATATGACCGCCACGGGTGTTTCGGATGTAGTCCAATCTGGACGTCCAATTTTCGATGACTTTTTCCAACATTTGTGGCCGTATATCGGCAATAACACGGCGAATGTTGTCTTCCAAATGGACAAGAGTTTGTGGCTTATCCGCATAGACCAATGACTTTACATAGCCCCACAGAAAGTAGTCTAGCGGTGTTAAATCACAAGATCTTGGAGGCAAATTCAAAGGTCCAAAACGTGAAATTAGGCGGTCACCAAACGTGTCTTTCAATAAATCGATTGTGGCACGACCTGTGTTACATGCTGCGTCGTCTTGTTGGAACCACAGCTCCTGGACATCACGGTTGTTCAATTCAGGAATGAAAAAGTTAGTAATCATGGCTCTATACCGATCACCATTGACTATAACGTTCTAGCCATCATCGTTTCTGAAGAAGTACGGACCAATGATTCCACCAGCCCATAAAGCGCACCAAACAGTCAGTTTTTCTGGATGTAACGGTGTTTCGACATACACTTGAGGATTAGCTTCACTCCAAATGCGGCAGTTTTGTTTGTTGACGTAGCCATTCAACCAGAAGTGCGCTTCATCGCTAAACAAAATAAAATGGACGTAGTGCTCGATACGTATTCCGCACAGAACCATTATTTTCGAAATAAAATTGCACTATTTACAAGTGTTGTTCAGGCGTGAGTCTGTTCATGATGAATTGCCAAACCAAACTGAGAATAAATCACTTGACAGCTGTTAAATTATAACTTAAAGTTATATACCTCGAAAAAAAACACCCGTTATTACGAAGGTGATCTCTCAGTTTCAGGAACTAAAGTGGTTCAACGTACGTATTATTCCAACTTAAATATCTCAAGGAAGTACTTCTTGATATTTTTCAATCCCAAGAGAGGTTTCTGTTGTTCCAATACCACGGGAGGTGCGAGAATCCCGACACAATTCTCGCCGATAAATTAAATTCTAAATCTCAAATTAAACTAGTAATGGCTGAAATCTAAAACAAGGTACGTATCTTTCCTGAAGTTTCGATAATTATTGAAAATCTTTCAGAAAAATATCTCTGTTCTGACTCTAGATACGCGCATCTGCATCCCGATATATCGCATACGATGAATTGACAAATTACCGCGTCTTTGAAAATTCCAGTAGCGTCACATGAATTGAAGCGTGCAAAATGGTTGTACTATGGTTATTTTGAAGCGAAATATTAAAGTCAGATTGTACTCGATACGATCTTCACAATTGAACTTCCTCCCCATTCAAAATAAAGGGGTTGTGCTCACCCCAGTTAGGGGGTTGATGTCACTGGGATGAAAAAAGCGAAAAAGTTGTTCCCTCTCGAATCAGAAATTGACAGATCCGAGTAATTTTCCACATTTTTATTGTAAAGTTGGAAAATCGATGTTAAGTTTTCGTTGAACCAACCTGTATGTATTTCGGAAATAAATTTTGCTTTTTCTCAGTATTTACTCAACACCCCAAGAAAATTCTTTCCCTCTTCAACCCTCTTCACAAATAACCGAGAAATGTCCAAATAAATCAGTCCATTCTCCGACGGACATTCCAGGCAGTGGAAGTTAGGTATATTACTTTTGGATAGCTCACTTCATCGGTGAACTTTTTGTACACACAAAATCTCAGTGGAATCTGATATCTGGCTAGATTTTATTCGTTCCTCGCAAAACTTTTCATGAACTTTTATTCAAATATTTTGCAACTGATTTCTTTATAAAATTTTGATAGGATTGGTATTCTTTCAATTATGAAGAAAACAAATATTGTTATAGGAACTTTCTGCAACGAGTGCGCAAGGGCGTAGATCTCTTTTTTTTCTTGGGGGGGTAATCGAAAAAAAAAATTTTAACGACTTTGTTTATTCATATCTATAATGTGAGAAAAAGAGATTTGATAACGAAGTTTGAACCAAATTACTCGAAATAATTTTTTATTACCAATACTATTGTTCTTATCTTATACTGGGTATTCTTGAATTGGAGTTACAAAGGAAAATGAGAGATTCCTAGGATGATTTTTGAAATAAAATATCCAATAAATATGAGATCGCAATCGCTTTGTTTTCGAGATACAGGGTGTTTCTTGTAAACCTACTTTCTTGTGATGCTTAACCAGATTATCGAATCTTTATTAATCTTCGTTACAAAGTTGGTGAATAACTACCAAAACATAAAATTTATTTAATTGTCACAGATACCTAACTGGATCTTTATAATAATTCGGATTTTCCTGAGAATTACTGATATTACTATAGAGAGCTGTTGGAATTTTTCTCTCGAAATCGATTGCAAATACGACAAAACAATAACAAAGCAAAAAGTGTAGCACTAGACCAGAGTTTTTTTCACATTTTTCAAAACAACCAGTTGTTCACCAGAAAATAGTTCTGGAGGAAAGAAGCAGGCACCCTTCCAGAAAAAATATCACCCAGTAGATTTGCATTTAAAATTAGGATATCACATGATGAAAACTTTAAATTGGAATATATATGCCAATTCAAGTTAAATATCTTGTGAGGGGGAGGTGCTATGAGAGAAAAACTTGAATTTTAACACCTGTATCTCAAAAATAGAGTGTTTACGGATTCTTGTTATAGTACTTTTTTCTTGAAATGATCTAAGAAATCTGTCATTTTCATTTCTACCTCAAATTTAGGAACACACTGCAAATATAGTCAATTCAAAACTTATGTCATCACGAATAAATTAAAATTTGAATAAAACACAATAAATTGTACAACACAGCCCAGACGATCTTTCGATGCGAATTACTCACTTCAGTTCTTCGATAACTAAATACATATTGAAATTTTTTGACGAGAAGATACAAAAAAACAGAAAACAACGGGTAAGTGTATACCGATGACGAATGCAAAAATCACATATGGCAAATAAAGGGCGATGCCGAGAAAGCGGGTAGATAAAGGAAAATAATGAACTTCGTATAAAGACGAGATCGTAGTGCAATAAAAGTATTCATCTTGAAAGCGATAATAAACTCATAAACAGTAAAAGGGTCCGATTCAAAGGAAAGTAAAATGATTATTATTGTAAATCAAATAATTTGACAACTTTGTGTCTAATCCTTCACAATAATATATCTGTATGATATATTTAGTTTATTTTTGTCTTGGAATATATTCCAATTCTAAAAATGACAAATTTAATAATCAACCAAAAGAAAAATTCAAAATGACTAAAACTGTACAAATTGAGTAAACGGTTAATAAATTGAACAACTAAATTAACATAAAGACAGACGTACGTTTCGGAATTTTTGTATTTAATAATACAATTTTTCCTCATCAGTGCCTTATAGTTCAACGGAATTATTAAATTTACAAACTTACCACGTGTATATCTTCCTCAACAAAATTGCAAGTAATAAACTACAAACTAACTAAACGTATCGGTTGCTCTGGTGAGGATTCACAGAACAAGCCATTACCTAAGGTAGTCATAGATTTCTTCATTGTTATTCTTTTGAAATACATATACAAATCGACATTTACAATTGAATAAACAATTTCAGAAATTTTGAATTTATCAATTGGTTGATACTGACTCTCTAATCAATAAATGATTACATCAAATTATAAAAGTTTAATGAGTCTTCTTGATGAAGGATATTTAATATAAATCAAATAATTTGACAACTTTGTGTCTAATCCTTCACAATAATATATCTGTATGATATATTTAGTTTATTTTTGTCTTGGAATATATTCCAATTCTAAAAATGACAAATTTAATAATCAACCAAAATAAAAATTCAAAATGACTAAAACTGTACAAATTGAGTAAACGGTTAATAAATTGAACAACTAAATTAACATAAAGACAGACGTACGTTTCGGAATTTTTGTATTTAATAATACAATTTTTCCTCATCAGTGCCTTATAGTTCAACGGAATTATTAAATTTACAAACTTACCACGTGTATATCTACCTCAACAAAATTGCAAGTAAGAAACTACAAACTAACTAAACGTATCGGTTGCTCTGGTGAGGATTCACAGAACAAGCCATTACCTAAGGTAGTCATAGATTTCTTCATTGTTATTCTTTTGAAATACATATACAAATCGACATTTACAATTGAATAAACAATTTCAGAAATTTTAAATTTATCAATTGGTTGATACTGACTCTCTAATCAATAAATGATTACATCAAATTATAAAAGTTTAATGAGTCTTCTTGATGAGGGATATTTAATATAAATCAAATAATTTGACCACTTTGTGTCTAATCCTTCACAATAATATATCTGTATGATATATTTAGTTTATTTTTGTCTTGGAATATATTCCAATTCTAAAAATGACAAATTTAATAATCAACCAAAAGAAAAATTCAAAATGACTAAAACTGTACAAATTGAGTAAACGGTTAATAAATTGAACAACTAAATTAACATAAAGACAGACGTACGTTTCGGAATTTTTGTATTTAATAATACAATTTTTCCTCATCAGTGCCTTATAGTTCAACGGAATTATTAAATTTACAAACTTACCACGTGTATATCTACCTCAACAAAATTGCAAGTAAGAAACTACAAACTAACTAAACGTATCGGTTGCTCTGGTGAGGATTCACAGAACAAGCCATTACCTAAGGTTGTCATAGATTTCTTCATTGTTATTCTTTTGAAATACATATACAAATCGACATTTACAATTGAATAAACAATTTCAGAAATTTTAAATTTATCAATTGGTTGATACTGACTCTCTAATCAATAAATGATTACATCAAAT
Organism: Harmonia axyridis; assembly: GCF_914767665.1. Classification (NCBI taxonomy): domain Eukaryota; kingdom Metazoa; phylum Arthropoda; class Insecta; order Coleoptera; family Coccinellidae; genus Harmonia; species Harmonia axyridis. Next base: position 57,637,318 of record NC_059502.1, on the reverse strand, counting down.
TATAAAAGTTTAATGAGTCTTCTTGATGAAGGATATTTAATATAAATCAAATAATTTGACAACTTTGTGTCTAATCCTTCACAATAATATATCTGTATGATATATTTAGTTTATTTTTGTCTTGGAATATATTCCAATTCTAAAAATGACAAATTTAATAATCAACCAAAAGAAAAATTCAAAATGACTAAAACTGTACAAATTGAGTAAACGGTTAATAAATTGAACAACTAAATTAACATAAAGACAGACGTACGTTTCGGAATTTTTGTATTTAATAATACAATTTTTCCTCATCAGTGCCTTATAGTTCAACGGAATTATTAAATTTACAAACTTACCACGTGTATATCTACCTCAACAAAATTGCAAGTAAGAAACTACAAACTAACTAAACGTATCGGTTGCTCTGGTGAGGATTCACAGAACAAGCCATTACCTAAGGTTGTCATAGATTTCTTCATTGTTATTCTTTTGAAATACATATACAAATCGACATTTACAATTGAATAAACAATTTCAGAAATTTTAAATTTATCAATTGGTTGATACTGACTCTCTAATCAATAAATGATTACATCAAATTATAAAAGTTTAATGAGTCTTCTTGATGAAGGATATTTAATATAAATCAAATAATTTGACAACTTTGTGTCTAATCCTTCACAATAATATATCTGTATGATATATTTAGTTTATTTTTGTCTTGGAATATATTCCAATTCTAAAAATGACAAATTTAATAATCAACCAAAAGAAAAATTCAAAATGACTAAAACTGTACAAATTGAGTAAACGGTTAATAAATTGAACAACTAAATTAACATAAAGACAGACGTACGTTTCGGAATTTTTGTATTTAATAATACAATTTTTCCTCATCAGTGCCTTATAGTTCAACGGAATTATTAAATTTACAAACTTACCACGTGTATATCTACCTCAACAAAATTGCAAGTAAGAAACTACAAACTAACTAAACGTATCGGTTGCTCTGGTGAGGATTCACAGAACAAGCCATTACCTAAGGTAGTCATAGATTTCTTCATTGTTATTCTTTTGAAATACATATACAAATCGACATTTACAATTGAATAAACAATTTCAGAAATTTTAAATTTATCAATTGGTTGATACTGACTCTCTAATCAATAAATGATTACATCAAATTATAGAAGTTTAATGAGTCTTCTTGATGAAGGATATTTAATATAAATCAAATAATTTGACAACTTTGTGTCTAATCCTTCACAATAATATATCTGTATGATATATTTAGTTTATTTTTGTCTTGGAATATATTCCAATTCTAAAAATGACAAATTTAATAATCAACCAAAAGAAAAATTCAAAATGACTAAAACTGTACAAATTGAGTAAACGGTTAATAAATTGAACAACTAAATTAACATAAAGACAGACGTACGTTTCGGAATTTTTGTATTTAATAATACAATTTTTCCTCATCAGTGCCTTATAGTTCAACGGAATTATTAAATTTACAAACTTACCACGTGTATATCTACCTCAACAAAATTGCAAGTAAGAAACTACAAACTAACTAAACGTATCGGTTGCTCTGGTGAGGATTCACAGAACAAGCCATTACCTAAGGTAGTCATATTAAATATCCTTCATCAAGAAGACTCATTAAACTTTTATAATTTGATTATTATTGGTTCATTTTATGGAGAAATTTTCGTTCTTCGTATTTGCGAGATTTCTAATATTTTTTATTTTGAAAATCTTTGGGGGGTAATTACCCCCAGTACCCCTCCCCACCATTTCTATGCTCTTGCGAGCGCGTACACATAATATTAAGAATCCTGCTTTACCAGATCGCCTCATAGTTTTTAAAGCATTCAGTTGTTTTCATCAGTTTTTCGTGAAATTATCAAGTATAAATGAATTTTTGCTATTTTTTTCTAAGGCGAAGATCCGTAGGATTGTTTGAAAAAAAAATTTAATTCTGTGGCGCACTGGTTGATAATTGCTAAATTAAAAGCAGTAAAAGTTAGACCTCAACTTCTAGATTGGATAGCTGATCGAATTAGCGGTATCATTTTGAGAGTTTCATGTTGTAGCGTCCTCTCAGATGAGTTTATTATCTAATCGGGAATTCTGCAGGGATCACATCTATCATCACCATTATTCCTTGTATTTATTAATTACTAGAATGCTCGCCTCGGCTTCGCAAGGGTGGTGTAACTTAGGAAAAAAAATTGACAAAATATATTATGAAATAAAATATCACCCATAATAAAATGAGAAGAATAATTTTCGTTTCAATTCAAGCATCTTCTTTCAGTTCGATTTTTTAGAAAATATTTTGTTGCATAGGCCTTCTCATGACAGTAATGAACACAACAACAAAACATTCATTCAATTTAGTGCAGTCGTTTGAACGTGATGCCTTCACATAATATCTAGGGATTCATCAAGCCAACTAGCTTGACATTTTAACCAACAACTTGACTTGAAAATCAAAATAGTGAAAAATTACATACTTGAGCTTGACTTGACTTGATGCTAGATATTTATTGCTTAACTTGATATCAAGCTACTTGATATTACTTGAGCTTGATATGCACGCGTCGTGCGTCATATATGTGTATTTCTGCAATCTCGTACGCGCTTAGACTAAATAAGGAGATTCCTCGAGCGCCGAGAGACTGAAGCATACGCCAGTGTGACTTTATAAGTAGTTTTTTCACATTTCTATGAAATCTATTGGTAGATTTTGGTAGTTTCAGTAATCTAAAAGCTGGAGCCACATTGAAAATAAAGATTTGAAAAACCATTGAAATCAATCAATGTTTTTATTCAATAAGAAAAAAAAATATTAGAAACAAGAAAAATATATGGAATTTATTCAAAAAATATTACACATTTACATATATGTAATTATATAAAAAAAAAGTGAATGTTTATTGCACTCGGCGTGAAATTGTCCGACGAGGCCGTTAGGCCGAGTTGGACAACACAGAGCCCTCCACCTTCGGTGTCGGGCTCTTTCTCCAAAAATGAAAATGACCGAATGCAGTTTTTCAAAGAAAACATGCTGGAATGCGAAATTATCCGGTCATTTTGATGCACGAGTGTAATTCGGGGGAATATTTCCCGAATAAACTGTTACATCACTTGTCAAACTGATGTAGAATGGAATTGCCATAGATTCGAACTGTGTAAGATGCATAGAAACTATGCATCTATGAACAGAACAATTATCGCAGTGCTATTTCGCTTCCTACAATGCAATTATCGCTGTAATTTTCGATAATTGTTCTCCACATACATAGAATTTTTGACAGGAGGGAAATATTCGCTGTAATTTTCGATAATTGTTCTCCATATACATAGAATTTTTGACAGGAAGGAAATATTCTACTTAATTGCTTAGAAAATAGAAAGAAGATAAGGTGAATGTACAACTCCGAGCACCGTACAAAGTTTGGTCGCCAGAGGGGAATAGAATGGGTACCAAAGTTTGACAGATAAGCGGAATCTCTTAACGTATAATATTTCAAAATGTTCTAATGCCCTATCGTACAATGAATATGTCGTGATTTCATCTTGAAGTTTTTTGATAACTCCACAATCTTCGTTAAAAATCCACCTTTAAGTCCTGAATACATCTCTGTAACAATCTTCCTTACAGAGATATCGACATCACAGATAACGAAAAGTGGAATTTAGAAATCATCTTATAAAATGTTCATTGATGAAATGAACAGAGACTATATCCGGGCTATCCGGCAGGAGTTCTTAAATTACTTTCTGGGCAAAGTTTACTCCAGGTTTTCAGAGTGTTACTAAACCAGCTCACAGAAATAATGTAAATGAATCATGCAAAAATACATTATATTTTCATTATGACTTCTACAATTGAAACGAAAATCTGAAAACTTATAAAGGGTGTCCTGGGAAGAATGCGATGAACTGAAACCATAAACTGAAGTTATCAAGGTGGATTCATATAAAGAAGTTTTATTCGCGTAAGGGCCTTGGAGATATTCGAAAAATGACTGGAATGTCAAAGTTCAATGAATCTTGAATTGATCACCATTATCATCCTTTATATTCCTATAGAAACGTAATCCATCATCTCTTATTGAAGGTAATAAAACATTTGGAGTCGACATAGTGAGTTTTTTCTTCTCGTCTTCATATTCCTCATGATACAACTTTTATATACTAACGGGTGTTTTTTTTTCGAGGTATATAACTTTAAATTGGCATTATTGTTTAAGATGGCGACCGATTCGACAGCTGTCAAGTGATTTATTCTCAGTTTGGTTTGGCAATTCATCATGAATAGACGCAAACCTGAACAACGCTTGCAAATTGTGCAATTTCATTTCGAAAATAATGTGCGGGATACGTATCGTGCACTACGTCCATTAGCGATGAAGCGCACTTCTGGTTGAATGGCTACGTCAACAAACAAAACTGCCGCATTTGGAGTGAAGCTAATCCTCAAGTGTATGTCGAAACACCGTTATATCCAGAAAAACTGACTGTTTGGTGCGCTTTATGGGCTGGTAGAATCATTGGTCCGTACTTCTTCAAAAACGATGATGGCCAGAACGTTACAGTCAATGGTGATCGGTATAGAGCCATGACTACTAACTTTTTCATTCCTGAATTGAACAACCATGATGTCCAGGAGCTGTGGTTCCAACAAGATGGCGCAACATGTCACACAGCTCGTGCCACAATCGATTTATTGAAAGACAAGTTTGGTGACCGCCTAATTTCACGTTTTGGACCTGTGAATTGGCCTCCAAGATCTTGTGATTTAACACCGCTAGACTACTTTCTGTGGGGCTATGTAAAGTCATTGGTCTATGCAAAAAAGCCACAAACCCTTGACCATTTGGAAGACAACATTTGCCGTGTTATTGCCGATATACGGCCACAAATGTTGGAAAAAGTCATCGAAAATTGGACGTCCAGATTGAACTACATCCGAGCCAGCCGTGGCGGTCATATGCCAGAAATCATATTTCAAATGTAATGCCACAAGATCATCTTACAGATAAATAAAATTCATGTCAATCGAATAATCCATCGTTGTTTTATTGCAATTTAAAGTTCTATAGCTCTAAAAAAACACCCTTTACTGGGCTCCAAAGAAGGGGAGATATTACTGCTTCTTGAGGTGTTCCGCGGCTAGCTTTAACAAAGATGGTGTGATTACGCACATAAGTCTCAGCTATTCTCGTCTTCAATATTTCATACATCCATTTGCTAATGGTTTTGTTCACCTTTCTCCTTTCGAGTGCCGCTTTGACCGATGCATGAGTTATGTTTACAAAAGGCCCAGGTTTGTCGGGAATGAATCCCATCTTTCTTTCAAATTTTTGATATGAAGATTTTTCGTAATCTTCAGGAGGTGAAGGAGTATCCCTTCCATTATTTTCTGCAGGACTACTGGGAATACTCCGACAACTCCTGGTAATTTATATGTCTGAAGTTATTTATTGCCCATTTCAACCGTTGGCTTGTAAATATTGTCTTAGCAATATCCCATTCTTCCTTGGGAGGGTGCTTGGCAAACTAAGAATCCTCGCAGGGAAGGAAGAGACACCAGCTGTGTCTCTAAGTAAAGTTTATATTTGTTGAGGTTATTTCATGCACGGTTCATTTAAAACTCAGAAAAGAGCTTTTTCATTTGAGGGGCAGTTCCCAACATTATCCGAATATCATAGAACTGATACGTCGCCGTCGTTAAAAATTTTTTATTCGTCTCAATTTTATGTGTATGTTATAAAGTCGTGGTAATGGCGCCATTAATAAATGGACATAGAAAATATTGATTTCATTTCGGAAGTATCACTTGTTATATATATACAGAGAGAATATACGCGGACGCCACGATGTAATGAGAAATGGCAATTTTGAAGAATTTTCTTACAGGGTAAGTCTTTGATTTGTACATATATTTCAGTAGATTATTGAGGTTAAAAGGAACACTTTTTCCTTTACCATTTTTTCCGATTCAGCCTAGACGAATCGAACTCGCTACCACCCATATTAGCTCTTATATTCATAATTCATATCCATTCATTTATAATCATTATTATTTATTATCATCATTAATGAGCATTCAAGTTACATATATTTAGGAGTTGGGTATAATAAAGAAATTGATAGATGTATATGGAATCTTGTGTTCGGAGAAGATGCATATCATCAAGGAAAAGCTTTATTCCAAAAATAATTTCCTTCGATAGAACCATTTACGAGATATAGCCGAAAAATATTTTTTTTTATCGATTTTCAACAGCCTGTATCTTTTCAACCGGGCCGAATCGAATTTTCATTTTTCAGAAAGGCCCTGTTACTCAAGAACGAATCACGATATCTATGATCTGCTTTCCGATATTTTTTATTTTGAAAAAAATGCTCGGCACCCATTTTTTCTCTAAATCTTATAGTTTTCGAGGTGCTTTCAGTGACATCCTGTACCGGGTTTTTCACCATAATTTGACCCCCCTTTAACTTTGTTACTGAAAGAAGTACAAAAAAATGTTTCCAACAAAAGTTTCTCGAAATCGACTATTGTTTTTAAAATGATTTCACAAAATGAAATATATACAGAGTGGGCAACATATTGATTGCAACTTTATTTTTTCAAATGGAACACCCTGTTTATTTTTCTATATTTGACTAGCTTTAATTCCCCTGATTTCGAATATATTTAACATTTGTTTGGCCTATCTCTCTTATTCCGAGTACCACAGAGTTTCAAATTTTAAGAACCACCTGGCGTGCTCACTAATCACTTTTCAAGTGGTAGGCTGTGATAACTCAAAAATGCCCTTTTTTGAGTTATCTCGTTGGCAAGGATATATGACGTATGTTTTTCACTATAATTTAACCCCCCCCTCGAACTCTGTCACAAAAACAGATACATAAAATATATCATACAAAAATTCACGAAATGAAATCCATTTTTTGAGAATGATTACGTCAATTGGAATGAATACAGGGTGAACAACATATTGAATGAAACTACATATTTTCGTATTGAACACCCTGTATATACTTCCATATTTTGATTGGTTTTCCTGATCTCGAATATGTTTGAAGTAATCATATCTCAATTAAATTAATTCAAAGATTAATTGATAGGAGTTATATATGCGTATTTAATTTCAGAGTTTTGATTACTGAGATTGCAAGGTGGTTCTTAAAATTTGAAACTCTGTGGTACTCAGAATAAGAGAGATAGGCCAAACATATGTTATATATTCGAAATAAGGGGAATAAGAGCTAAGAAAAATATACAGGGTGTTCTATTTGAAAAAATGAAGTTGCAATCAATATGTTGCCCACTCTTTATATATTTCATTTTGTGAAATCATTTTAAAAAACAAAAGTCGATTTCGAGAAACTTTTGTAGGAAACTTTTTTTGTACCTCTTTCACTAACAAAGTTAAAGGGGGGGTCAAATTATGGTGAAACACCCGGTACATACGTACTAGCAAAGTGAATTCTGTGTTGTCTGGGAATCAATTATTAGTTGCGAATAATTAAGCTTCCTGCACAAGCTCGTATTTCTTTTGAATTCTCCGTGAATTTGGACCATTTCAGTTTTTTCCAATAAACAGTATTGGCGCATGATGGAACGTAATTTAAACTTGAAAGCTTAAAAACTTTTCGAAATTTGTCAATGAAGAACTTTCAACAACTTGGCAAGGATCGTCGCCGCCGATGTCGACGTCTAAGTTCATTATTCAAGTTTAACCGTTATATTGAGCATGACGGCGAAGTTTGAAATTCTAAGCAGGGCCTTTGAATGTTCGTGAATTGTAAATGCTATTCATTGAGTCAATTTTTCTATTTAGTTCTTATTCAAGTTTTACTCACCCAATAATGTCAGATGTTTCCACGGTTGATGTCTATGGTTTGACATTTGAGAATGTCAAAGCGTGTTGACATTTCTGTTCAGTAAGATTTGGCAATTAATCATCAATCGTTTAACGCCAGAACAATGCTTAAAAATTGCGGAAATTTACTGAAATTACGGACTGTATTCTCGACAAGTGATCTTTCAAAACGTATACGTTCATTCAATGTTCAGAGCACTGAAAGAACGTATACGTTTTGAAAAATCACTTGTCCAGAATACGGTCCCTGGATGTAGTGTGGCACATTAGAGTGACTTAATTAAACATAGTGACGACAATTCGATCAAATTGAGCCTAAAAATGGCGGATGGGGACATAGAACCATGGAAATTTAGAATAAATTGACTGAACTGAACTGACACACGTCAAAACCAGAATTATCAGGCCTGATAGTATTTGATTGTATATAGAACGAATTAATTCAACTGAAGAATACTTCAGTGACTAATTAAAATGGGCCTTACATTTTGAATAAATCCCAAAAATCAGGTAAATGGAGAATGAAAACAAAAAGTCGCCATATTTAGGCTCAGTCCATCAAAAACGAGACCACGCTTGTCGCCACTCTATACAGCCATACCGCCATCTATGAGCAGACCGAGTCACTACACTCACAACTAATTATATGAAGATTTTCATTTACATTTTTAACATTCACAGCAATGTTTATCGAGCCAAATTTATTCGCGTTTTCATGAACAGATGATCGCAATACTATCTCCATCGCATTTTTGCCCATTGTGCTAAATTGAAACCGGCTGAAGATGAGCATTTTCACTGAAGAACTGTGTACAGTGATGAAGCTCATTTCTGGTTACATGGCTTCGTCAATAAGCAATATTGGCGTATTTGGAGCGAAGACAATCCTGAAACCATTAACGAATCACCATTATATCCATTAAAATTTACTGCTCAGTGCGGTTTATACGCTTTCGAAATGGGGAATAATCTGCGGTAACGGTGGATAGCGAGCGCCATCGATTCATGCTGACTGATTTTTTGTTTCCATTTATCAGCTAAATATCGACGACTTTTGGATCCAACAGGATGCGCAACTTGCCATACACCGCCTTTACCATCAATTTATTGTAAAATCAATTTGTTGACAGCTTTATTTATTACCGGTGTGAACTAAGCAGACCGTTTCCAGCAGACTGTTTGACGGAAACACCCGAAGGCGGTGACCAGTGGCGTGCAGCAAAAAAACCATTTCTTATAGAAATATTCACTAGATCGGATATAAATTTAGAAAGTGGGTTCCGTATAGTATTCAGACTATCCGTAGGAGGATATATTGATTTTCTATAGACCTCGGGATATTTTAGGAACGTTTTTATTCAAATTATCACCTGTCTAATTTGAAACATTCATATCTCCGGAAGTACGTGTCGGAGCATAACCATATTTGGCATGTAGATTACTATCAGCAATGTGAATAAACTATAAAAAAATGATTGACTTCCCTTGGGATCCAGGGGTAGTTTTTTCAACCCTAAAATTCCGAAAGTACGCTTCGGTGCATAATCATATTTGGAATGTAGGTTACTATTAGTAATCTATGTAATAAACTGTGAAAAAATCATTGACTTCCCTTTGAATCCAGGGGTAGTTTTGTCAACCGTTAAATTCGAAAATTCTTCAGAAATACGCGTCGGAGCATAACCATATTTGAAACGTAGATTAATAATATCGATGTGAATAAACTGTGAAAATATGATTGACTTCCCTTAGGATCCAGGGGTAGTGTTTTCACACCGGTTTATTTATTTATATTCGTGTGTGTTCGGTCTATGTTAAGTCATTATGTTTATGTCGACAAACTACTAATAATTCTTCTTCTTCCTCTTTTAGAAGGCATATTGCCAGTTTGATTCCGGTTTTCCTCATGTATTTGTTTCCTGAAATGTAGATTGCAAGCTTTCCTGCCATCGTTTTGGTGAGCGTCCCAATGGTCTTCTTCCGTGAGGTATATTGTCTCTTGCAATCTTGGCCATCCTGTATGGACTCATTCTGTCGATGTGCTGGTTCAATTGCCTTCTTCTCCCTCCTATCCACCCCACAACATCTTCTGTTTTGCACAAGGGCGTAGATCTTTTTTTTTTCTTGGGAGGGGGTAGTCGAAAAAAAAATTTTTGACGACATTGTTTATTCATATCTATAATGTGAGAAAAAGAGGTTTGATAACGAAGTTTGAACCAACTTACTCGAAATATATTTTTTTTTACCAATTCGATTATTCTTATCTTATACTGGGTATTCCTGAATTGAAGGCAAGAAGGAAAGTGAGAGATTCCTTGGATAATTTTAAAAATAAAATGGACCATTAACATGAGCCCGCAAACGCTTTGTTTTCTAGATACAGGGTGTTGCTTGTAGTTCTACTTTTTTGTTATGATTATACCGGTTATCGAATTTTTATTAATCTTCGCTACCGAGTTGTTAAATAAGTACCAAAACTTATAATTAATTTATTTATCAAAGCTACCTAACTGGAACTTTATAATGATTGGATTTTCCTGAGAATTATTAAAGAGAGCTATTTGATAGAATGTAAATACGACAAAACTACAACAAACTGAAAAGTAGAGTACTGAACCAGAGTTTCCTTTCCAATTTTTCTAAACAACCAGTGGTTCACAAAAAAATAATTCTGAATGAAAGAAGCGCGCACCCTTCCAGAAAAAATTCACCCGGAAGATTTACATTTAAAATTAGGATATCACATGATAAAAACTTAAAATTGGAATATCTACGCCAATTCAAGTTGAATATCTTGTGAAGGGAAGGTGCTATTAGAGAAAATCTTGAATTTTAAAAGAACACCTGTATCTCAAAAACATAGCGTTCGCAGACTCATGTTATAGTACTTTTTTTCTTGGAATGATACGAGAAATCTGTCATTTTCATTTGTACCTTCAATTCAGGAACACCCTGTATATATAGTCAATTCAAAACTGAGGTCTTCTCAAATGAATTGCAATCTGAATGAACCAAAATAAATTGTAAAACAAAGCTCAGACAATTTTTCGATGCGAATTACTCAGTTTAGTTCTTTGATAACAATTTACATATTGAAATTTTGTGACGAGAATGATACAAAAAACCGAAAACAACAGATAAGTGTAAACCGATGCAAAAATCACAAATGGCAAATAAGGAGCGATGCCGATAAAGCGGGTAGATAAAGGAAAATAATAAACCTCGGACAAAGACGAGCTCGTAGTGCAATAAAAGTACTCATCATGAAAGCGATAATAAACTCATTAAACGTAGAAGGGTCCAATTTTTTACTGCCGTGTCAATTTCAAAGGAAATTAAAATGATTATTATTGGTTCATTTTAGGGAGAAATTTTCGTTCTTCATCTTTGCGAGATTTCTGAAATTTTATATTTTGAAAATCTTGGTGGGGTAATTACCCCCAGTATCCCCCCCATTTCTACGCCTATGGTTTTGCAGTTTTTTCTAATGGTTCCATCCTCTGCCTATTGTTTAGTGTATATCCTATGATTGTCCCCAGCTCGGTTGTTCTTAAGATTATCTTTGTCAACGATGTTTCCGTGCCATATGTCATAACTGGTCTTACACATGTTTTATATGATATATCCTTGATTTACATTCTATACTCAGATGTTTATTCTTCCAGATTGGATATTTCAGATCCAAACGGCCAGATTCATTGGAAAAAGTAGTGAAAATTAGACTGATCGAATGGATTGAAGGTAATAATTTTAATCTAAATTTTGATGCAAAAGATAAACCAACTTTTCATTCTTCGATAGAGGATATAATCCAGAATTGACTTTAGTTTCTGGAGATACTGATTCTCAACCGCCTTTTATTGGGCGTAAAGTTCTCAATGCTTTTCCACATAGTCAACATAGAACTATTTCAATTCGTATAGGAAATATTCTTCAAATTAATGTTTCTTTACCTAAGGCTAGATGGAATTCCAAAGAAGCTCGTTGGGATTGTTTTAAAAATAAAGTCGACAGTGATATCAGATGGTTGCGTCCATGTTCTCAGAATTATTCCAGATTTGTAATAGCTGCAGCAAAATATTCGTCCCAAGGACATATCGTCAGAATTATATTCCTGGTTGATCTCCTGAGACGAAAAGATTGTATGAGTACTATCAGAAATCACCTACTCCTCAAAAATTGAAAGATTTATTGAATCTTTAAATACAGGTCGTAAAGAGAAATGGGATTCTGTTTTATCTAACATGAATTTCCCTCATTCCAGTATAAGTTCCTTGGATGTCCTACGGAAATTAGGTGGAGCTGCTCCTATTGTTGAGTAAAGTTCTAAAATTAATCCAGAATTAATTGCATGTCGGCTCGTGAAGGTTTCTAATTCGGTGGAAATTTCCAGATCTAAGGTAAAAGAGATAGGGTAAAATTTGCATAGGTTGAGGAGGTCGTCATCTGTTGTAGATGTTATTTCTCGTCCATTCAGTATGGATGAGTTGACTATAAAATGCATAAAAACCCGAAAAGGTGCCGGTTTCGATGGAGTTTATCCTGAATTCATAAAACATAAGGGGATAAAGGCATTATCTTGGATTCTATCCTTCTATAATGACATATTGAGCTCAGAATTACGTAAAGCAAAAGTAATTGCTATTTTAAAGTCTGGTGAAAATTCTTCCGATCCAAGTTGTTATCGTCTTGTAAGTCTTTTGAATGTTCCTTTTGAAATTTTGTAAAGGTTGATTCTAATCAGAACAGTCTTCAATTGACGGTCATTTTTCAAAGCCATCCTGGAAAGAAATCAAACTCAATTGTTTCGAAAGACTTGAGATCTACGATTGGACGCCCCACATGTTTAATTACCTCAAAAATTGAGATTAAAGGCCTTTTTCTTTAATGGAGGGAAATCCACCTTATGGACACCCAACAAATCTCGACAAGTGCAAAAACCACTGTCAGCACCTGTTGGGTAGTGTGAGGCTCTCCTGAAGGGCATACTCACTAAAAACTACCATAACACCTTCGCAGAACCCGTAAGGAAAGGTTCCAAGGACGCCAACCTTGCTCTTACATGTTCAGCCTCAGTGCGGTCGGCTCACCAAGCAAGGGTTTGTTACTCTACAGCGGAATGTCCTTCTTGTTTCACGCTGTCCTGTCCTAGTGGAGTGTGGGATAGGGCAGGAATAATTCGTTTGAGGTGTTAGATTCATTCAACAGGTAGCCTAAAAAGCGTGAGGCAACTACCCATCAAAGATCTCCCTCGTTTCGTGGTTTCTCCCATAGCTCTGAATACGGAACTCAAGCCTGAAGTGTAGTTCCCCGTAGGAACTTGGTCGGCAAGCCTCCTCCCTTATTATTATTATTATTTGAACTGGGGTCATTTTGGTTCGGTAAGCCTTCCGGGAACTGCGATCATGCAGATCTTTTGTTCTCTACCCTACTCATTCATAGAAACCCAAGGAGGTCGTCAATGACGTTAATAAAACTGACAACCTCCTTAGGGGCCTTGGCCGTTACCTCTCTGGTATCCAGGACCGGCTTACCCATGTGAATGGTTCTTAGGCAAGCCAGATCCGGACACTTGCACGCCATGTGTTTGGATGTTCCTGCTTCCTATCCACAGAGCCTGCAAATCTCGTCTGCGTCTGATATTTTCACCGACAGTGCCCCGTCAGCAGTCCCACCATCATGTTCGGCTCGTGACAGCTTCAAAAGCTTTTTGACGTAGGTAGGTGAAATCGTCACGAATTTCTTTGCCTGAACAAGTCTAGGAGTGTTAATCCAGTGGATTATCCTGTTGTTCAACTCCCATAGCTGGACCGCAGCTTTATATGGGTCTTTTCCTAGCCCACAGAAAGGCTCAGGTCCAGCAGGTGTTAACCTTGATTCACTTTCTGCAAGTTCATCAGCTTTTTCATTTCCTTCAACCCAACAGTGCCCTGGTACCCATAGTAGAGTCACCTTATTTCCTCTGGCCAGTTGCTTTATGTTGTTACGGCACTCCCAAGTCAGCAGAGACCCCTGGCAATACGATTCCAGGGATCTCAGCGTGGTTTGGCTGTCCGTGGTGATGTAGATATACGCCCCCTTGAGGTTCATTTTGAGACACTCCTGAGCGCATACATATGAGTGTCTCCTCCCTTAGAACTTATCACAACGAGTAGACGCCTCTTGATCCTGGTCTTGCGACCTTTGCGAACTTGCACAACTAACGCAAACACTAAGACCTCACAGCTTAGGATCCGTCTCAGTTTGTGTAGAGAATAAGGATTGAGGGTTTTGAAGGGTGTTTAGTATTTTGACTGTGAGCAGTGAGGTTGAGCAAAGCGCTAACATGGTTTTTTGTTATCCTCATTTCATAAGATTCGGGAGCATTTAAGTCATAGTTACTCCTGCAATAAAGTACCGAGAATTACACTTTAGGTCCTTAACTGGCGCCCGCGGAAACATAAGAAGTCCCTATTCTACCACGTACTCACAGCCAAATGTTGGCATTTTCTTGCTTCCTACTCGGCCTCTTGTGTCTTGTTCTGCTGGACCTGTCAATAATTTCCTTCTACCTTTATGGCCTCTGTCTGGTCAGTTCTGTTGGCTGGCTTGCTGCGCTGCTCCTTTTCTCATGTCGCTCGTTCTGCTAGAACCTGCCGCTTGGACGAATAGGGGATGTTCTTAGGAGTGGGCGAGGTATTGGCAGGAATGTTGCTTTTGGGGGAACATGGGATTGTTGAGGTATAGGAAATTTAGCAGGCTAGTATTAACCACGCCACATTTTCTGGTCAGTCTTAGTTTCACTGTCTACTTTACAACAGGCAGTTACTACAAGCCCTTCCATCACGACAAGGTGTTGACTTCGGAAGAGGTGTTAAAGGCCTAGAGAGTTTTAAGGTTATGGTTTCCTTGGACACTCCGTCGACCATCACGTCTAGGCCGTCTGTTGTCGAGAATAGCACTTTCCGTCCGAAGTGTTCTATCAATATGAGGAGGACTGCGACTGATTTGTTAGTAGGCTACATAAGCATGCGCGGTGCCGCCGTTCACGTTATTTTCTGTTATTTGGAATGAAATAGCTCCCTCGACGTACAAGGGAACTGCAGTCAAATATCATTTAATTTACAGGATTTTACAGAACTTGGAGGTTCCCAAATTCGCGAAATTACCCTGTAAAGATCCTTTCTGGAAACTGGGTTGGACATATGAGCATACTGAATCAATTAGATTCAAACCTCGCAAAACCATAGGATATTATGCCAACCACCTACGATTTTGAAATGCCCTTTGAAACGGTTATAAATGACCGTCCTAGTACAATAAGTCTCGTAAATCGTCTGGACAAAAAGTCATCCATATGGTTCACAGATGGATCAAAAACAGAGAAGGGCACCCGCATTGGGATATATGGACCTAAACTGAGGATCTCTAAAGCCCTGGGAAGTGAGCCCTCGATTCTACAGACCGAGATAATGGCTGTTTATGTATGCGCCCAGGAGTGTCTCAAAATGAACCTCAAGGGGCGCATATCTACATCACCACGGACAGCCAAACCACGCTGGGATCCCTGGAATCGTATTGCCAGGGGTCTCTGCTGACTTGGGAGTGCCGTAACACCATAAAGCAACTGGCCAGAGAAAATAAGGTGACTCTACTATGGGTACCAGGGCACTGTAGGGTTGAAGGAAATGAAAGAGCTGATGAACTTGCCGAAAGTGCATCAAGGTTAACACCTGCTGGACCTGAGCCTTTCTGTGGGATAGGAAAAGACCATTATAAAGCTGCGGTCCAGCTATGGGAGTTGAAAAGCAGGACAATCCACTGGACTAACACTCCTAGACTTGTTCAGGCAAAGAAATTCGTGAAGATTTCATCTACCTACGCCAAAAAGCTCCTGAAGCTGTCGCGAGCCGATCTTCGGGTGATGGTGGGACTGCTGACGGGGCACTGTCGGTACAAACATCATTTGTACCGTATGGAAAAGTCAGCAGACGAGATTTGCAGGCTCTGTGGATTAGAAGCAGAAACAGCTGAACACTTGGTATGCAAGTGTCCGGAGCTGGCTGGCCTAAGAACCATTCACATGGGTCAGCCGGTCCTGGATACCAGAGAGGTAACGGCCAAGGTCCCTAAGGAGGTTGTCAATTTTATTAACGTCATTGACGACCTCCCTGGGTTTCTATGAATGAGTAGGGTAGTGAACAAAAGATCTGCATGGTCGCAGTTCCCGGAAGGCTTACCGAACCAAAACGACCCCAGTTCAAATAATAATTATAATACCCTGTAAAGAAAATTCCATGTTTCCATCGATATCTGGGCATACTGTAAGATTCATTCATTCATTCATTCTTGTAATGTCTTCAACAGAAGACTAATCGTTGATCCTTCAGAAAGAGTTCCAATGATCTTAGGAAAATTTGGTGTACTTTAAATCGACTTGGTCATGGTTGTTTCAATACTAACCAAATAACTGAAACCTCTCTGCCGATCCACCTATTTCCAAACTTTTAAGAGCGGTTTATACCAGTTCAATTACTCCTCTCTCAGTGCTTTTGAAATCCTTTCACTTTTCAGGATGAGTGAAGCAACCTCGAACTCTGATTTACCGCCTTTTTTTACAACATGTACGTCTTATTTTTGATTTTAGGAAGACTGAATTTTCAGCCTTCATTCCTTTTTTCTATTCCAAAAAAAAAATAGAATAGGGACTTCCAACAATGACGAACTCTTCAAAATGAATAATAGTGAAAACCTCATATGAATTGATGGTCTCTAGCAAAAAATACAGCGTAAAAATTTTGGAACTGATCGCTGAAACGGAATAGACACCTCTTAATTAAGGAAATTTCTAACTGCTAACGTAAAATGTAGAGTATGTAGCTTCACCGTATTGAAACCACCTAGGGAGTATTTCTGTGAGAAAATGTAAATATCCTTCCCCATTCAATGCTCTTCGAAAACAGGGTCGTCGTTGGATATTTTTCGCCCCTGACAAGGATAATTATGTACAGGATATAACATGAGTGGTTTGCCACAGTCTAGTGGTGAATGGAGGTCATCCAGCCCTCTCAGAAAATCAGCTTGTTGTGCATCCCTAGACTGTTAGTTTCGGAGGGGGATTAATTAAAATTGGCCTAAATTTCTGATATTCATTCTTGGAATTCAGCCGTCCGATTTTGTTTGAATTTTGTGGGACTGTTCACTTTATATATGCCTTCGAAACGATTCATGGAATTTCAATATTTCCAGGGCAGTACTCAGATTATTGAGTTTTTCCTTCAGACTTCGGAATCTATATTTTTTCACGTTTTAGAGGAATATCGTAATTGTCATGAAAAAAAAAACTCAGTGCAATGAATTCAATTTTCAGTTTGAATGGCAATTTTGCGAAAGAGTAGCAAACGAAAGAATTTATATTTTATGTAACTTTTATAAAACATACAAATCAAATCAAATCATCCATTTATCTCCATGAGAAGAACATTTCACAATTGCATACATGAATATCAAACTCCTAGAGGTGCCAACCTAAGCGAACTTGTATGTAGTGCACCCTAGGAAGAACATATGAATGATTAATCCATACACCTTGCCGACGTTCCATAACAGTATAACACCCAATATACCCCCTTTATACATCCCCCCATATTTCTCCCGCTTTCCTCCCCATTTACCTATTGAGAATACGATATATGATTGGAGGGATCGTACCTTTCTCTATATCACCTACGTGAATCAAAAACAAAACAATATCAACAATTATTTTGAAGCTTAGAACACATTATTGAATGTGTTTCTGTTATATGGATTCAAATTCTTCATGTGGGTTGGTAAAGGACAAAATAATTTATTCAGTCCTGCATTCATTTCTTTCGTTATAATATCTGATATTTTCAGCTGAGATTAATAACTTAATAACTTTCTGTTCAACTTTCCAATAATTCAAAAACCCTGAGATAATGTTTCACGCTTAAGACGGAATATCACCACGTGACTTCTCAGTTCAAAACGAAATAATAGATTTTTCCTCTTACAACCACCGATTTTTATGGTGTTTTCACATAATTTCTTCAAACAATAATTTACATTATAAAGGGTGTATTTTTTAGAGCTATAGAACTTTAAATTGCAATAATACAACGATAGATTTTTCGATTGACATGAATTTTATTTATCCGCAAGATAATCTTGTGGCATTACATTTTAAATATGATTTCTGGCATATGACGGCCACAGCTGGCTCGGATGTAGTCCAATCTGGACGTCCAATTTTCGATGACTTTTTCCAACATTTGTGGCCGTATATCGGCAATAACACGGCGAATGTTGTCTTCCAAATGGTCAAGGGTTTGTGGCTTATCCACATAGACCAATGACTTTACATAGCCACACAGAAAGTAGTTTAGCGGTGTTAAATCACAAGATCTTGGAGGCCAATTCACAGGTCCAAAACGTGAAATTAGGCGGTCACCAAACGTGTCTTTCAATAAATCGATTGTGGCACGAGCTGTGTGACATGTTGCGACATCTTGTTGGAACCACAGCTCCTGGACATCATGCTTGTTCAATTCAGGAATGAAAAAGTTAGTTAACATGGCTCTATATCGATCACCATTGACTGTAACGTTCTGGCCATCATCGCTTTTGAAGAAGTACGGACCAATGATTCTACCAGCCCATAAAGCGCACCAAACAGTTAGTTCTTCTGGATGTAACGGTGTTTCGACATACACTTGAGGATTAGCTTCACTCCAAATGCGGCAGTTCTGTTTGTTGACGTAGCCATTCAACCAGAAGTGCGCTTCATCGCTAAACAAAATAAAATGGACGTAGTGCGCGATACGTATTCCGCACAGAACCATTATTTTCGAAATAAAATTGCACTATTTGCAAGCGTTGTTTACGCGTGAGTCTATTCATGATGAATTGCCAAACCAAACTGAGAATAAATCACTTGACAGCTGTTGAATCGGTCGCTATCTTGAACAGTAATAACAACTTAAAGTTATATACCTCGAAAAAAAAACACCCGTTAGAATGACAATATTTTTAATTCGAGCAGGAATGAAGAGGTGCCTAATGTTTGACTGATACGCGGAAAGCCACGTGGTGGTGATTCCTCTGAAGCCCATATCTCATTAAAAATGGAATCTCATAGCACACTCTGTGTTGTAAACAAACCGTCAAACGATGGAGCTCTATCAATACGTCCTTTTAAGTATGCAGTTTTCATGGTCGATTGACATATTTTTTAGATGTCGTAAATATATATTTCCAACAGAAATCGAGGTATTCGTAGCTTTTCATATTCCACACCTTTTATCAACTTCTCCTGTTCCTTTCAGGTTTGTAATTGGGTTCGGGGATGTCTTTGAATATTTTATACCTAGCCTGCGACTTCCAGTAACTATGCCATTTGAAACATTCACTCATTTGAGTGAATAAACATTTCCATTCCAAGGGTGTTCGAAATTTTCAATGCTTCAAATTACGTATGAATAGCAAAAAACTGAATATGATTCAGTGTTAGCGTTTGCCAAACAGAATTCTACCAATTTCAACTTTGTAGTCATCTCTTACAACCACCGATTTTTATGGGGTTTTTACATAATTTCCTTTAAAAATAATCTACATTATGAAATGACGATATTTTTAATTTGCGAATGAAAAAATAATTTTTGTAACTTTTCGTTTTTCCCAAAATAATTTAGGATATTTTCAATGTACAGGGTGGGCAAATAAGCGAGGTAGGCGGCTGTATTTCAGGATACACTCATCGTAGAGACTTGAGGTAAAAATTTTCACCACTAAAGTGTACAAGAAAACACACTGGAAGTTCATACCTCTACCGCTAGGGGGCGTAATAGCTATCGTCGAGTAGAAAAATGAATTTTACTCGAAAATGTTCACATGAAGTTGAAAAAAAAATATCATCACTTTAATCCTTGTAAAATTCTCTACCATTTTGAATTGTCACTTTCGATTTTACGACATCAAATAAGGGTAGGTGAAAGGGAGAAATCTGACTGATAGCAATGCCTGTAACTCCAGTTTGACTCAACATTTTTGAGCAAATTAGATCTCGTCTGAAAAATAACATCTTGTTGATTGGGGACAAAATATACTCATGATAAATTTGTTTTTGCTGCTTTCGATGGGGATCGCTAAGTCATAAGATCATTGTTTTGTTCATTTTACTTCGAAATTTCAAATGTAATGATAGGATTTTTTTGACAGAAACAGAAATTCCATCAAATTTGCATGAAAAAAACCCGGAGATCGCAAAGCGATAGTTTCAGGCGTTCTGAAGTTATGGCCGAAAGAAGATATTATTCAACTGATGCACTGAAAAAATAAATTGTGTCTTCTTTCGGCCATAACTCCAGAACGCCTGAAGGTATCGCTTTGCAATCTAGTGGTTTTTTCATACAAATTTGATGGGATTTCTGTTTTTGTCAGAACCTAAAGATACAATTTGGTTTTTCGCAGTACATCAGTTGAAGAATATCTTCTTTCGGCCATAACTCTAGAACGCCTGAAACTATCGCTTTGCGACCTTCAGGTTTTTTCATACAAATTTGATGGAACTTCTGTTTCTGTTGAGAAAATCATTACATTTGAAATTTCGGATTAAAATGAACAAAACAATGAACTTCTGACTCAGCGCCTCCTATCGAAAACAGCAAAAACAAATTTATCATGAGTATATTTTGTCCTCGATCAACAAGATATTATCATTTAGACGAGATCTAATTTGCTCAAAAATGTTGAGCCAAACTGAATTTACAGGCGTTTCAATCAGTCAGGTTTTTCCCTTTCACCTATCCTTATTTGATGTCGTAAAATCGAAAGTGATAATTCAAAAAAATAGAGAATTTTCCAAGCATTACAGTGATTATATTTTTTCTTCAACTTCAAATGAAACATTTTCGAGTAAAATTCATTTTTCTACTCGATGGTAGCTATAACGCTCCCTAGCGGTAGAGCTATAAACTTCAAAACAATTTCCAGTGTGTTCTCTTGTACACTTTAGTAGTAAAATTTTTTACCGCAAGTCCCTACGATGAGTGGATCCTGAGATATAGCCGCTTACCTCGCTTATTTGCCCACCCTGTACAAAGCACTGATATATTTTAAAATATTCGTGAAAAAACACCTACAAAAAATCATTACAAGAGAGGTCAAGCTATAATTTTGTGAAAAAAAAATCGACCGTCGTACATTGCTGCCCTCTAGATACTTATATGCTTCGTGAAGAGAAAGAACATAAAGTGGATGTACAACTCCGTACTCCATAGAAAGTTTGTTCTCCGCATGAACGCCAGAGGAGAAATTAATGGGTGTCTAATGTTTGACTGATACGCGGAAAGCCACGTTGTTGTAATCCCTCTCAACTCAGGAAATCATAAGACGACGAATATTTATTTTACGCCCGAGCCCTCTGCCATCCTTATTTATCCCTGCTTTTCAGGATCTTCAGGTCTAATGATGTTTTCAGGTACTCAATCCGAAGCTTATTATGCAAACTGGGAACGCAAGGCAAAAATAGACAATTATGAAATAATGACAACACGTTCGTGCAGCGGGATACTTCCTCTTTGTCGGTTGTTGAAAAATAAGAATCTAAAATACATAATAATGCTTGTTTGAATAAAATGCTTGCTGATAATAAGTCTATAAAATATTATTCACGATGAGTTCGTCAACGAAACCAGACGTTATGGATAAATCGAACGCTTATTGATCCGTCTAAGTGCGGCGGATGTAAAAATTCCGTTGTAAAATGTGGTGCAAAGTGCAAGATTTGTACCAAAATGTTTCACTGAAGTTGTGCCCAAAAGATGAAAAGATGTTGTGATGAAGAGATAACATTTGTTAATATCAGTATTAAATCCAGTGAAGATGACATACTTGAGAGTGTTAATAATATAGAAATCACAGAAAACTCTTCTCATCAGGATCTTTTATTGAAAATAATTCATGAACTTGAGAGCAAAAATCGTCTCTTAGAAGAAAACACAGTATTATTAAAATACAAAATTTCTGTTTTGGAAAATGAAATTTCGATAAAAGATAAAATATGTATCCGATGTGATAAGGAAAATGATAACATTCATGTAAATCAAGATGTTGTGGCCGATAGCGATGTTACTCATGCAGCGAATCCAATAATTAAAGATAACATTTCATCTGGAGATGCCTTGAAGACCTCGAATTCAACAAATACAGGGTGTCCCCAACGTCAGCGCGAGAAAATTACTCTCCATGAGATGAACATTGCTGTTGCTGATGCTGAAGGCAAGAGTAAAAGTTCCATCAACAATACATCTAGTGGCTCGAAAATAAATGAATGGAGGACGGTGCCTCCTAGAAAATCCTCGAGGAGGAATCGTTCGGCATTAGTTGTTGGAAGATCTGCTGAATCTTCTACAGTTCTCGGAATCGAAAAAAAGAGGGCTCTACATGTTTCTAGGCTCAGACCTGATACTTCCATTGATGACCTTAAAGCATTCCTGAATAAGAACTTTCCAAGTGTTGAATGTGAAAAAATACAATCTAGATATCCCGAATCATATGCTTCCTTCAAAGTACTAATACCTATCACTGAATTTGACAAAGTCAAAAATGCTGACAATTGGCCCAAAAATGCTAGTGTTAATTATTTTTTCCTGAACCGAAACAGGAAATACAAAGATATAATGAATCCGATTCATTCAGAGTGATTCATGTTAATGTTCAATCCATATGCAACAAAATAGTCAACTTGGAGTTGCTCCTTGCGGAAGAGCGTCCATCAATTGTTAGTATTGTCGAGCATTGGTGCAGCGCCGAAAAATTAAGTTCCTACTGTATATATGGTTATGTACAAGCAGCGTCATACTGCCGCCTCAATTATGGACATGGTGGTACTGTTCTTCTTGTTAGAGCTGACCTATTGGTGAGTGATATTGGCATCTCTAAAATGTCTGTTGAAAAGCAAATTGAATTCTGCGGTGTGAAAGTTAATAATTATGGTAGGAAATATTGTTTCATAAGTGCTTATAGAGTACCAGATAGTGACTTTGACATTTTTCTTGAGAGACTATCCTTTGTTTTGCAGCACTGTTTAAAGTTAGCTGACATTATATTTTTGTGTGGTGATCTCAATATAAATTAATTAATGTCAACTTGTCCACGTAAGCAACTTCTTGACGATTTACTACAATGTTTTGATTTGAGGGTTACTTCCGCAGATCCTACTAGAGTATACATCAATGTTAACAATCTAAAATCTGTATCCAAAATTGACTATATTCTGACGAATGCACCGTCAGACTCCTGCAATTCTAGAACTTTTGAGGGTCATTTAGGTGATCACAAAGTCATTGCCTTGGATTATATTAATGAATCAACTGCAAACGCAAAAACAGTTCACGAGCGAGGATTTGTCAGAAATGTATCACCTCGTTCATTAAATAATCTTGCTTTATTTATGGAAACTGTATCCTTTGATAATATTTTCTTGAGTCCTGATATTGATGTGTGCTTCAGAGCTTTTTTTGAAATTGTTAAATATTGTATAGACTTAAGTTGTCCCATGATTCACTCTAGATCCCCAAATGAAATAAATAAGAACTGGATAAATGATGAGATTAAGAAATTCGGTATAAACTTGAAAAATTTGAATTGGCTCAACAAAAATTTGAGATCGAGTGAATCATTTGGAATTTACAAGCAAGCTAAGACTAATTTTAGGAATTTGTTAACAAAAACAAAATGTGAATTTTATCAAAATGCCATTAATTCATCCACGAATAAAACTAAAACTGTTTGGAACTTGGTCAATAGGGAATTATGTAGGAGAGGTGCCTCAAATAATACTATAGGTCTGAGTATAGATGGAACATCCTATACTGAGCCTTCTGCTGTTGCTAATATATTTACAAATTATTTCAGTTCCATTGCGCAGGTCAGTATATTGAATCACTTTGGTAATTCTGTGTCCCAGGTTTGCACCACATCTGCCCTTTCGATGAACACTTTTTTCTTTTATCCAGTCCTGAGAGAAGAGATAATTCAAATTGTGAAGACTTTAAAAAACAAGAAAAGTACAGGAATTGACCAGGTATCTGTTGGCATATTGAAGGCGAAGGTTGATGTTGTTGCCAAACCTTTGGCTGATCTTATAAACTTATCTGTCAACACAGGCAAGTTTCCTTCTATATTAAAAATTGCTTCGGTTATACCTGTTTTGAAGAAAAACGATCCCAGCAATATAGCCAATTATCGACCCATTTCACTCTTAAGTGTGTTCTCTAAGGTATTTGAAAAAATCGTGTATGGTCGTATGATCTCATTTCTAAACCGTTTTGGGGTGATAAGCGACTGCCAGCATGGCTTTAGAGAGGGTAGATCCACAGAGACTGCAGCATTCTCCTTTACTGATTACGTGTACAAGAGCCTCGATAGAGGCCTTCATGTAGCAGGTCTCTTCTTTGATCTCTCGCGTGCTTTCGATGTTCTTCCTTGGAAATTCATCGAGAGCAAGCTATATAACATTGGTTTTCGCGGTGTTTTTCTCCAGTGGATTTTAAGCTACATAACCGATCGGTGGATGACTGTTAGAGTTGATAAATGTTGGTCAGAAAAATTTAGTGTCGATTTGGGAGTGCCTCAGGGCTCGGTCCTTGGTCCGTTGTTATTTCTTTTGTTCATTAATGACTTACCTGAACACATTATATCCGAATTAATGATTATATTTGCTGATGATAAGTCAGTGTTGATCTCGGCTCGGAGTCTTGAGGAACTGTCTAAGCTTTGCAATACATTGATTCTCAATTTTGTAAATTGGTGTCGTTCAAATGCGCTCATTCTCAATGCAAACAAAACCGAATGCATTTATTTCAGTATCAGAAATATTAATAATAATCGATTAGTTATTCGATGCCTCGACCAAGATGTTGTATCGAAAGAGACTATAAAGTTTCTAGGTATTCATCTGGACAGTTCTTTAAGGTGGAATTTCCATGTGGATGCTGTTTGCAAAAAATTGTGTAGTTCTTTCTATGCGATTAGTAGGATAAATAATTCATTACCATTCCAGTCGGTTATATCTGTTTACTATAGCTTGGTATATAGTCATATGAACTATAATATTCTGTTGTGGGGTAACTCTGTCGATGCTAAAAGGGTGTTTGTTATTCAAAAGAGAATTATGCGTCTGATTTTCCACCTACACCCACGTGATTCCTGTAGACCTTTCTTTCGTCAACATAAGATTTTAACGCTACCTTCTCTATATATTTATAGATGTTTAACCTATATCAAGGAACATGAACACTTAATGGTAACATTATCCAGTTTTCATGATTACTCTACCAGAAATAATGCTACTTTGTACATTCCATCACATACAACAGCCAAATATGAAACTTCCCCAGTATATCAGGCCATAACATTATTCAATCATCTGCCTAATACTGTTAAGTTGCTCAATAAAATAAAATTTACAAAAACTATCAAATGTATTTTACATAACAAATGTTATTATAGTGTTAAGGAGTATCTGGATGACAAGTGTGTTGTCACAGCTTAATTAAGTTTTTTGTTTGTAGAATTAGTTTCAGAAATTTCATTTTTCTTTTTTTCCAATTGACTTATCCTATGCATTTTGTATGTCTTAAGGGATCAATAAATATATTATTATTATTATTATTACCTATTTTCCCGTGATAATTGCTGAATTTCTTAAATTCATTCATAAAAATTATTTAGCTCTATTGGAGATTCACAAGAAGAAAACGATTGCCTATTATATCTTCAAGAATTAAACGACAGTTCTTTCAAGGGCGTAGATCTTTTTTTTCTTGGGGGGTAATCGAAAGAAAATTTTTTGACGACATTGTTTACTCTCATCTATAATGTGAGAAAAAGAGGTTTGATAACGAAGTTCGAACCAAATTACTCGAAATAACTTTTTTTTTATTACCAATTCGATTGTTCTTATCTTATACTAGGTGTTCCTGAATTGGAATTGCGAAGGAAAATAAGGATTTTCTTGGATAATTTCAAAAATAAAATGGCCAATTAACATGAGCCCGCAAACTCTTTGTTTTCGAGATACAGGGTGTTTTTTGTAGTCCTTTTTTGTGATGCTTCACCAGTTTATCGAATCTTTATTAATCTTCGCTACAGAGTTGGTAAATAAGTACCAAAACTTATAATTAATTTCATTTATTACAGCTACCTAAATGGATCTTTATAATATTTTGGATTTTCCCGAGAATTACTATAGAGAGCTGTTTGAATTTTTTTTCTCGAAATCGAAAACTTCAACAAACCAAAAAGTGTAGTACTGAACCAGAGTATCTTCTCAAATATGTCTAAACTACCAGCGGTTCACAAAAAAATAATTCTGGAAGAAAGAAGTGGACACCCTTCCAGAAAAAATTCACCCTGTAGATTTGAATTAAAAATTAGGATATCACATGATGAAAACTTCAAAGTGGAATATATCTATGCCAATTCAAGTTAAAAATCTTGTGGAGGGAAACTTCTATTAGAGAAAAACTCCAACTTCAACACTTGTTTCTCAAAAACAAAGCGTTTGCAGACTTATGTTATAGGACCTTTTTCTCGAAATGATCCGAGAAATATGTCATTCTCATTTGTAACTCCAATTTAGGAACACCCTGTAGATATAGTCAATTCAAAACTTATATCTTCACAAATAAATTGCAATTTGAATGAAACACAATAAATTGTGCAACACAGCCCAGATAATTTTTCGATGCGAAATACTCAGTTGGTAAACTACAGTATTGAAATGTTTTGTCTATACCGATGATGAATGCAAAAATCACAGATGGCAAATAAAGGGCGATACCGAAAAAGCAGATAGATAAAGGGAAATGATAAACCTCGGACAAAGACGAGCTCGAAGTGAAGTAAAGGTACTCATCTTGAAAGCAATAATAAACCCACAAACCGTAAAGGGGTCCAATTTTTTCTGACGTATCGAATTCAAAGGAAAGTAAAATGATTATATTATTGGTTCATTTTATAGAGAAATTTTGGTTCTTCGTCTTTGCGAGATTCCTGATATTTTATATTTTGAAATTCTTGGGGGGGGGGGTTATTACCCCCAGTAGCCCCCATTTCTACGCCCTTGAGTTCTTTCATTTTTATTATCCATGTTCCTATGCAATACCATATTTGCAGTTTAGTTCAATCCATTCCTTCTTTTATGGCTATAGGCGTCATTTTGAAGAAAAATTTGGTCCATTTCGAAGTGCAAAAATAAGTGAAGTGAAAATGCGAATGAAACTTTTAGAAAAGATACCTACAGGTCAGGAAATTTTTTTTTTCTATTAATATCACTATCAATTTCTGATATCCATATGTAACTACTCTGTAGACGAATTTTTGTCAGATTGGTTCAAGTAAAGATCATTAAAATTTGTTGAAATTTTGGTTCATTGCATTTTGTTGGCTATTAATTGTTAATTTCATGTTTTGTAATAATTTGTGAAATAAATTTGAATTGATTTGAAATGAATACATTCTATGGAAACATGTATTTATTGATTTTGCTGTTTATTTGAATGTATTTTTATTTTCAAAGAACTTAACGAAAAACAAAAGAGCATATTTTTGCGAGTATTTGTGAAACATTTGACTTTTTGGAATAGCTTCAATTTGATCAGATAGGATTTCTCAAGTGTAAACCATGGTCTAATTTCTTCACTGTATTATAAGCTAAATAGTGAAGTCGAGAAGCATCTTCTACTTCTTATGCATTCATCCTAAATTTAAATCAAGATGAGGAATATACTTCAGTGGCTTCGAAAAAATGTGAAAATTTATTAAATATCGAAATAAAGGTTATTTTTCGTCGTTTGTTCTTGTTACTAGATAATATTCCAATATTTGTTTTTCTCAATATCTATGTTAGACAAAGTGATATTTGCGCCTGATTCGGACAACAAAAGTGTAAACAATAGTTTTCAGAGCAATATTCCGTTACGAATTGAAATAATTAACTAGTATGAAGAATTTCATCATAAAATCTCGAAACTATTATAGAAATTTCAAGTTTTAAAATACCATTCAAAATTCCGAAATTGCGGTGAATCCTTTTTGATTGAAAAAATGGTTGAAATTCTACTTGAATGCAGGAATATAGCGAGTATGTAGTTCTAAATATAACTTCCAAAATTTCCACTTAGTCGAAAGGCAAAACCTCAGAAAATGTTGAATACTTCTTCGGACGACCAAAATCTCGAAGAAGATTATTTCAGAATTACCACATTGTTCGTGATATTAGACTCGCTCATCACTGGAATCAGGGCCAGGTTTCCTGTTATCTGGGAGATAAATACTCTCCTCCCCTTCTTGTGACAACTTCCAGTTATTTAAAATGAAGATTTCTAGTCTACAGCAGAAGTTTTCATCGCAAATAATCCACAGATGTTTCTCAAGAATTATTCAATGAACTAATTCATTGGAAAGATGTGTGCAATGCAAATTTTATAAGTGACTCAACAATTTTGTCTCAAGTAGAATTGTTAAATAACATATTCATCAAGAACTCAGATGCAAATTTTCCAAATCCTTGTATCAAAATGTGAATATTTTGTAACGGATGTCTTTTTCCGATGTATATAACTTTAAGTTGGCATTACTGTTCAAGATGGCGACCGATTTAACAGCTGTCAAGTGATTTATTCTCAGTTTGGTTTGGCAATTCATCATGAATAGACTCACGCTTACACAACGCTTGAAAATAGTGCAATTTTATTTCGAAAATAATGGTTTTGTGCGAAGTACGTATCGCGCACTACGTCCATTTTATTTTGTTTAGCGATGAAGCGCACTTCCGGTTGAATGGCTACGTCAACAAACAAAACTACTGCATTTGGAGTGAAGCTAATCCTCAAGTGTATGTCGAAACACCGTTACATCCAGAAAAACTGACTGTTTGGTGCGCTTTATGGGCTGGTGGAATCATTGGCCCATACTTCTTCAAAAACGATGATGGCCAGAACGTTACAGTAAATGGTAATCGGTATAGAGCCATGATTATTAACTTTTTCATTCCTGAATTGAAAGACCATGATGTCCAGGAGATGTGGTTCCAACAAGACGGCGCAACAGGTCACACAGCTCGTGTCACAATCGATTTATTGAAAGACACATTTGGTGACCGCCTAATTTCACGTTTTGGACCTATGAATTGGCCTCCAAGATCTTGTGATTTAATACCGCCAGACTACTTTCTGTGGGGCTATGTAAAGTCATTGGTCTATGCGGATAAGCCACAAACCCTTGACTATTTGGAAGACAACATTCGCCGTGTTATTGCCGATATACGGCCACAAATGTTGGAAAAAGTCATCGAAAATTGGACGTCCAGATTGGACAACATCCGAGCCAGCCGTGGCGATCATATGCCAGAAATCATATTTAAAATGTAATGCCACAAGATTATCTTGCGGATAAATAAAATTCATGTCAATCGAATAATCCATCGTTGTTTTATTGCAATTTAAAGTTCTATAGCTCTAAAAAAAAACACCCTTTACAACTTCGTACTTCGTAGAAAGTTTGTTCTCCGCATGAACGCCAGAGGAGAAATTAATGGGTTTCTAATGTTTGACTGATACGCGGAAAGCCTCGTTGTTGTAAACCCTCTCAACTCAGGAAATCATAAGACGACGAATATTTATTTTACGCCCGAGTCCTCTGCCATCCTTATTTATCCCTGTTCTTCAGGATCTTCAGGACTAATGATGTATTCAGGTACTCAATCCGAAGCTTATTATGCAAACTGGGAACGCAAGGCAAAAATAGACAATTATGAAATAATGACAACACCTTCGTGTAGCGGGATACTTCCTCTTTGTCGGTTCTTCGAAAATAAGTATCTAAAATACATAATAATGCTTGTTTCAATAAAATGCTTGCAGATAATAAGTCTATAAAATATTACCTATTTTACTGTGATAATTGCTCATATATCTTCAAGAATTAAACGACAGTTCTTTCAAGGGCGTAGATCTTTTTTTTTCTTGGGGGGGTAATCGAAAGAAATGTTTTTGAGGACATTGTTTACTCATATTTATAATGTGAGAAAAAGAGGTTTGATAATGAAGTTTGAACCAAAATACTCGAAATAATTTTTTTTATTATCAATTTGATTTTCGTTCGTTCGTTCTTCTTCTTTGCGAGATTCCTGAAATTTTATATTTTGAAATTCTTGGGGATGGGTAATTACTCCCAGTACCCCTATTTCTACGCCCTTGAGTTCTTTCATTTTTATTACCCATTTTTCTATGCAATACCAGATTTGCAGTTTAGTTCAATCCATTTTGAAGAAAAATGTGGTCCATTTCGAAGTGAAAAAATAAGTGAAGTGAAAATGCAAATCAAACTTTTTAGAAAAGATACCTACATGTCAGGAAATTTTTTTATTCTATTCATTTCACTATCAATTTCTGATATCCATGTGTAACTACTCTGTAGACGAATTTTTGTCAGATTGGTTCAAGTAAAGTTCATTAAAATTTGTTGATATTTTGGTTCATTATATTTTGTTGACTATTAATTGTTAATTGCATGTTTTGTAATAATTTGTGAAATAAATTTGATTTTATTTGAAATGAATAGGTACATTCTATAAAAACACGTATTCATTGATTATGCTGTTTCTTTGAATGTATCTTTATTTTCAATGAACTTGACGAAAAACAAAAAAGCATATTTTGGCGAGTATTTTTGAAATCCTTGACATTTTCGAATAACTTCAATTTGATCAGATAGGGTTTCTCAAGTGTAAACTATGGTCTGATTTCTTTACTGTATTAGAAGCTGAACTAAATAGTGAAGTCGAGAAGCATCTTCTACTTCTTATGCATTCATCTGAATTTAAATCAAGATGTGGTAGACTTCAGTTCTTGTTCAACGTTTGTTCTTGTAACTAGATAATATTCCACTATTTGTTTTTCTTAATATCTATGACAAAGTAATATTTCTGTCTGATTCAGACAAAAAAAGCATGAACAATAGGTACCACTCGTTTTTAGAGGAATATTCCGTTACAAATTGAAATAATTAACTAGTATCAAGAATTTCATCATAAAATCTCGAAACTATTATAGAAATTACAAGTTTTAAAATACTATTCAAATTTCCGAAATTGTGGTGAATCCTTTTTGATTGAAAAAATGGTTGAAATTCTACTTGAATGCAGGAAAATAGCAAGTATGTAGTTCTACATATAACTTCCAAAATTTCCACTTAGTCGGAAGGCAAAACCTCAGAAAATGGACGACCAAAATCTCGAAGAGGAAGATTATTTCAGAATTACCACATTGTTCGTGATATTAGACTCGCTCATCACTGGAATCAGAGCCAGGTTTCCTGTTATCTGGGAGATAAATACTCTCCTCCCCTTCTTGTGACAACTTCCAGTTATTTAAAATGAAGATTTCTAGTCTACAGCAGAAGTTTTCATCGCAAATACTGCACAGATGTTTCTCAAGAATTATTCGATGAACTAATTCATTGTAAAGATGTGTGTAATGCAAAGTTTATAAGGGAATTGTTGAATAACATATTCATCAAGACTCAGATGCTAATTTTCCAAATCCTTGTATCAAAATGTGAATATTTTGTACAAGGTGGGCAAATTTCGATGTTTTAGCACTACAACTTTTAAACCAGAGGAGATAGACAAAATCTGATACCCTATTCTCGGTCTCTTTTTCTGAGAAACTAATGAGGATAGTATTCATTTTTGGCCACCTTCTTTTGTTTTCGAGTTATAAGTGAAAATTGGAAAAATGGCGATATCGAAAAACATTTATATCTCCACTAATACTGATGATAGAGCTCTGAAATTAAAACATGATACAGGCACTTTTTCACGTAGAATCCAGTGGCGTGCTTGTCTTTTCAAAAGAGTCTTTAATTACGGAGCTACGTCCCAAAGTTAAGTTTTTTCAAATAGGAACACTAGATTTCTGTGCCATTTTTTGAAAGCTTAATTTTTCCTGATTTCAAAAGTATATAACATCGTATGGTTTGTATCGATATAAATAATAGAAAATGGTCGAAAACCTGTTTTTATCTAAGAGTCCCAATATTTCTATGGTTTCAACTGTTAATGAGCACAGAAAAATTGAGCTTTCTATAACAAGAGCTGTGTCTTTCCGTCAATCTGATTATTTCTATGTTTTTTACGAATTTCTACAAAATTCGAATCTAGATATGTTTCATAAATTTTTTATCAAAAAATTTATTTAGAAATAACGAAAAGATCCACAAGATCCAATGTTTCAATCGAAAGAGTTGTAATGAGATGGATGTATCAAAAGATTATTTTCATAGGTCTTCAGAATGAATACGCACCATTTTAAATAGAAAATGAAACAACGCATGATTGAACTACTAACTGAACTAATTGAACTAGTTGAACTAATTACGAAGGAAACAAACAAGAAATAATATTTAACCTAATAATGACAACAATGTACAGTCGACACATCTTCTCGATATTTCACACCGAATTCAATAGATGAATATTTGAAACTGTGTTCAAGCAACCTAGGAAATTTTCTCCGAGTTCATTTATATTTTCGAAACTATTTTTATAAAATATATCTAGATTCGAATTTTGTAGAAATGAGTAAAAAGCATAGAAATAATCAGATTGACGGAAGGACACTGCTCTTGTTATAGAAAGCTCAATTTTTATGTGCTCATCAACAGTTGAAACCATAGAAATATTGAGACTCTTAAGTAAAAAAAGGTTTTTGATCATTTTCTGTTATTTATTTTCATACAAACCATATAATGTTATATATTTTTGAAATCAGAAAAAATTAAGCTTTCAAAAAATGGCACAGAAATTCAGTGTTCCCATTAGAAAAAACATAACTTTGGGTCATAGCTTCGTAATGAAAAACCCTTTCGAAAATACGAGCACGCCACTGGATTTAACGTAAAAAAGTGCCTGTATAGTGTTTTAATTCCAGAGCTCTAGCATCAGTATTAGCGGAGATATAAAAGTTTTTCGATATCGCCATTTTTCCAATTTTCGCTTATAACTCGAAAACAAAAGAAGGTGGCCAAAAACGAATACTACCCTTGTTAGTTTCTCAGAAGAAGAGACCGAGAATGGGGTATCAGATTTTGTCTATCACCTCAGGTTTAAAAGTAGTAGTGCTAAAACATCGAAATTTGCCCACCCTTTATACTGCCGGTATCGGTTGCTAAAAGTGGATATATCTCCCCCTACCCACAGGAGGAATATCCATTATAAATCACAACGCTCAATAATTAAATCGTGAAAAAACTGAATCAATGAATTCATCAACCAGCGGTTATTTCAAAGGGCTTGCTCTGACACGACTGTCATCGACACAATAATTATTCACATTCGGGCTAAAAATGCCAAATTGATGATAAACAATCGCGTAAAAATGAATGAGATCCTGAAGTAAAAGCTCCAAACTACTCGAATTGAATCGGCGGTACCCCTGATGGCAATTTATACAATTTTTAAGGAACCCTTAACTAAATAAATAATAACATATTAGGTATATCTTATAATTCTATTGTCAGCACTTTGGATTCCATTAGTCACTACGTAAAAATGTTCACTGCTAAAGATAGGTCAGTAGGATAAGTTTGAGGTTAATGACGTGAAATGTTTCTCTTATATTCTCTATTATATTCCATGTTCAACTTAAATCTTATTATGAGTAATCAAACTTTCTTCAAGAGTAAATTAGGTATTATGTCCTCCAAAAAGAGGGTTTTTCTTTGTGGGAATAATGACAAACACTGAAGAACTTTTAAAATATATTTAGCGACATTTCGCAGAATTTCATCTGATTCATCAGGCCTAAAAAACACCAATTATGACAAAAACATACAAAACAAAAACGGTAAAATTACCTTTATAAATTTAAGTTCTCTCAGCAGATTTCGAACACAATTAAAAGCTAACATCAGTCGTCAATTATAAAATCCTACAATATCTACGCATATCAAAAAATTACAATCAATCAACATCAAAACGGAATATTCTAGAATCAGCCACAGAGAAAACTTAACCTATAAAAGGAACTGTCAACAACTCACCACAGACACAAGACCAAAACCTTATTCAACATAATTTCTAATTTTTATATTTAGTCAGTAGAATTGTATAATTAACTTAGATGTTCGGTGTCTGATCTAAAATTAACAGACTTGTTGATGTTTGTATCTATCATTTCTAAGATGTTTCTTGTCTTGAAAGGTTTCTTGTTATCTAAGATTTTAACGTTTGAAAAATCAAATTTATGTTCATCTTTGAAATAATGGGAATACAAATCAGTTTTCTCACTATTTTTTGCATCTCTTATATCATATTTATGTTGATCGATTCTACTTTTTAAATATTGTCTACTTTGGCCTACATACAATTCATCACAGTCTAAACAAAAGGATATAAATAAAAGGAGGAAAATTGATGCTGGCGAATATTCAAATTTTTTACGTTTGAATACAACAGCTAACACTTCGACAGATGAAAATCAATCTAAAGAAGTGAACAGTAAAAATTCCAAGGATATTGGAAACGAATAACCGTCCAACCCAAGGCTCATATTTGGGTACGCCACTGGTTGTTAGTGCCCAACGAAGTTATAGGGATTCGTCAAGTAAAGTAGCTTGACATTTTAACCAACTACTTGACTTGAAAATCAAGCTTACGAAAAATTACATACTTGAGCTTGACTCGACTTGATTTTGGATATTTATTGATTGACTTGATATCAAGCTACTTGATATTATTTGAGATTGATATGCAGCGTCGCACGGCGTATATTTCTGCAATCTCGTGCGGGCTTAGACTAAATAAGGGGATTCCTCGAGCGCCGAGGGACTGAAGCATTCGTCAGTGTGACTTAATTAGTAGTTTTCTCACATTTCTATGAAATCTATTGGTAGCTTTTGGTAGTTTCAGAAATTTAAAAACTGGAGCCACATTGAAAATGAAGGTTTGAAAAACCATTAAAATTAATTAATGTTTTTATTCAATATAAAAAATACTCGAAAAAAGATAATATTAGAAACATGTATAATATAATATAGAATTTATTCAAAAATATTACACACTTACATATATGTAATTATATAAAAAAAAACTAAAAATAATCCTTTTTTTCTCAGGGAAAAACAAAACGAGTTTCGCCGAAGCGGCAAATATTGGAGGGCGGTATTTTCTACTTTTTCCGAGAAACCCTAATTTCTAGAAGTACCTATAAATTGAATAAATACCATACTTTATATACGAATATTACAATAAATACTAAAATACAAGAATAGAGATAGAACTTTATTGACAAACTCCAAAACTTACCTATAAACGTCAAGATTATCAAAGTGACATTCCTCCACTCAATAACAATTATGGAATGTTCCCTTTCGACCAATCGAATGGAAGCACAGAACTATAGAAGCACAGATCCATCTTTTCCGATTTATTATAGTGAGAGTGAGTTATAGTAGTGAGTTATTATAATTCACTCTGTTAGTATTTATTGCTCAAAAGCAGTTG
Source organism: Harmonia axyridis (assembly GCF_914767665.1). Lineage (NCBI taxonomy): Eukaryota > Metazoa > Arthropoda > Insecta > Coleoptera > Coccinellidae > Harmonia > Harmonia axyridis. The sequence goes on along the minus strand of NC_059502.1, from coordinate 57,601,855 downwards.
AATAATGAATATATAATTCAATAGGAGTAGATAAATGAATTTAACTCGCGGTAATGGCCACAACTCACTTGATGAATTACTGCAAACTTCATCTGCGTGAGTTATGACCTACATTACCGATCGTTGAATAATATACTATTAATTTCACATATGTTTTTTATATCGAATTAACTAGGGTTGGACGTGGTCGCATTCGAATTTGAAATAATGGTTCATCCGCATCATCCGAATGTTTTACTCTTAATGAAAAAAAAAGGGTTTTTTGAAATCGAAACTCAGCAAAAGAACTTGAATGCTGTAGAGGAGCGGCAAATATTGGAGGGTGGCATTTTCTACTTTTTCCAAGAAATCGAAATTCCTAGAAGAATGGATTGGAAAAATGGCTATAAGTTTTACATATATTATATAATTTATAGTGATTTAATTCTTGTTTCTATTTAAAAAAAAAAGCCTTTTGCACTTTTTTAACAAACTATTGTACAACCTTTTATGCAATAAAGAGTTCTAATCATAATGACATTTTCGGTTCTTTTTATTATACAATCAGTTCAATAAATAAAGTGTTTTATGCAAGGTTTCTTCTCATTTCATCATTTTTATTGATGTAACACTACACAATAAAACTGCTTCAAATCAAGTTGCTTGGTATGATTCAAGTTCTTGATAAATAAATACTTGACTTGAGATTGAAAAACTACTAGCCAAGCTCAAGCCAAGTAGCTTGAAAATCAAGCCAAACCATGAATACCTAGTTATGGTGTTTGAGCAAGAATAAAAAATTATTTCCATTCTGGTTCGGCCTAATCTAGAGTTTCTGTACTTAGAATCACATTCAATCCAAAAATTGATTTCGTCTCTATTATCAAATCCTTTGCTGCACTCAAGGCCAGAAAAACCCAATTTTCATAGCCACTGGTGTAGAAATAACAAATTGTCCTGAATAAATGTCCAATCCTGCGATGTAATTCATTTCAAATCTACACCTACAGATCTACATATTATAACCCATCCTTATAGGATGCAAATATAAAACGAAATATTTTTTAATATATTATGCTCATGTTTTCAGTAGATATCAAATTGTGTGGGATACGCAGATAAATTCAACCTTATAAATTTAAATTCATTTCATTAAATTACCATAAGTTGAACACATAACTCACAATTTAAATGGTGAAAAAATGCAAAGACGATGAATTTGTAATTCGCCATTTTGTAAGAGTGCGACTCAAAATGGCGAAAGCGCCTGGGGCCGAATTTTCATATCCCCTCCGGGCCCGTAATTTCTGTTGGCTGCCCTGCCTGTGAGATAGTTGCAACAACAAGTGCATCATCCTTATCGAATAACTTTGTCAGCGTTGGTATTTTATCCATAAAACTTTTTTTTCCTGCTTCCCTTTCTGCTTTTTTTTACGATAAGCAGAGCCACATAATCTATTTCGTTCGTTATTTATTTTCACATTTCTTTTCTCGAAAAGGTAAAAATCATAAACGTGATGATGATTATGGTAACATCTGAACTCTATGACTATCTCATATAAGCCCTCGTCCGTATTGGCAAAAAATTGGGACAGTCGATTTTCAGAAACCTCTGTTGAAGCGAATTTTCCACCAGCAAAATTATTCGCTATGGACAGGAAGAGATGGCAATCACTTGGTGCCAGGTCCGGACTATAAGGTGGATGTATGAGAACCTAGAAGAAGAAGATGGCCGATTCTGGACGATTGTTTCCTTCAGACGGTTCAATTGATGACAGTACAGTTCCGAGTCAACAGTTATGGCGTAGAGGAGCACCTCATGGTATATAATTCCCTGCCAATCCCACCAAACACACAACAAAACCTTCCTGACCATCAATCCAAGCTTGACCACCGTTTCCGCGTTTCGACCAAGACTGTTTTCGCTTAATATTTTTGTAAGTGATCCTCTTTTCATCACCAGTCACTAACCGCTTCAAAAATGAGTCGATTTAGTTGGGATACATCAGTGATTCGCAGATGGAAATTCGCTTCATGCGTTAACTCGTGTGATACCCATACATCGAGCTTCTGCAGACCAGCCTTATACAAATGGTTCCAAACAGTGTTTTTTGTGCAATTTTTAGCTCTTGGGAAATCGAAACTTAGGTTATGGTCGGACTCGACAAATTTTATGATTTATCGACATTTTGGACAATTGGCCTTTCAGTGCGTGATGCATTTTTGACTTCAAATTAACGGATCGACAAAACCAAAATTCATGTGATTGGCTACAGTTTCAGGATCAAAATCGTCATTTTCATTTTTAGCCGCCTGGCTTGCATTTTCGCCTTTATCGAGGAAACCTGTAAAATATAGCGTATTTTTTCTTTGCTAGTGTCGCCTATGACGCGCGCTCAGACTGAACTGAGTCAATTGATCACAAAACTGTCAGATAAGTTTTTGTTGTAATCTCATCTTTCTAACTCCATCTAGTGAAACCCGATCGGACTTATACAACGCGAGACGCAGATTACTGAAGCCATCTTTGGAAAAATAATGGATATCTTTTTACTGATACGTAAATACACAATATTTAATGTTTCGGAAAGAAAGAAAGTCCTATAGTGAATACCATATACATATGTTGCTGTGTTTATTACCCTATTATTTGGGTTTCTTCACAATTTGAGAAGTTTGAAACGCAGGAACAAACAGGTCAAATATCTTTATTGAGCTGCTCGGAATTTCCTGAGATTTGAATCTGTTTTGAAATTCAAACAACACAATACTACATCAGGAGATTATATATCAAGGGTTGAGCTGTAATAATTATAATAATAAATATAGAGTATGTTACGTACTAGTTCAGGCAGATCTAGTTTGGCGAAAGGTTCTTCTCAGAGCCAAATAATCGGTCCTTCTCAGTACAATCAAACTGAAGACGGCCAGCAAACTGGGCCGAATTACTACCGCTCAAATAGAAGCGCCTATAAAACAGTCGTTTCACCCCTAACGCTGGCCCTGCTCTTTAAATTCCGTTTTTGAGATATGTCATTTTTTCATGAATTTGAGGATCTTTGGAGAAATCTACTAATTTCGTAATGAATTTTTTCAAATGAGATTTTGTATGTGAATACTAGAACTAGAAGTTACTGACTTTTTGATGATCGTAAATCATCATTGAATTGTCTCATTTTAAATACCCAGTAGAGTTCTCAATATCTATCAAAAAGTCAGTAATCTGCACCTCCGTTCTTCTAGTATTTACTTTGAAAATCTCAAATCAAATCAAATCAATCAATTCTGAAAAATCGAAATATCTCAAAAACGTTATTTTTTAAACATAGAAAACTTTGAATAAACTCGAGTTCATTTAATCCATACAATATTCTGCATATTCTATAATGTTTGGTCATTTACACTTTTTTGGTACACAATTTGAAAATGTAGCTCTAATAGAGCATAATGATACTGTGTCGAAAAAATATTCGAAAATTTCAGCGCTTAAGCGTAATGATGGAACACTGTATATCCATATATGAATAGATATTTTTGACATTATTCTCACGATTTGATATTATTTCAGAATGAAAAGCTGAAATGGACATGAAGCCTGGTCATGAGAAGAATTGCTACAGTCCTGATGAGGATAGGTACATGAACGCTGCAAAAAACATAGAAAAAGTTGAAACCCTATGAAAAATGCTAGTTTCTTGAACATAACAATTACGGCGTAGTCCGTAATCGTTTGCCTACTAAGTGAAATGGAGTTCAAAAATACAACGATATTTGGGTAGGTATTTGTTCATTATTAAAATTATGTTATTATTCTTCAAGTACTCAGCTGTTTGGAAACTGGCTCAATATTTTATCTATGTTGATTATAGTAGGTGGAAGAGAGTAGAATGCGCCGCGGAATTATCTGATTCATGAAACATTACTCCCAAAGTTGCCTAAATGTTTCAGAAACATCTGTGAAAGTAAAGATACCCGCCCTCACAGACGTTTTATTGGGATGTTTCACGAATATCGTTGCACATACATACATAAAACGAATATTCCGGGGGCATTTCTGCAATATTCCTCATATATATACTGGTTATTCATTTATGATTCACAGTTTGTCCATCGCTGGCCACAACTTTCTACCATCTTTCTGGCAGCGTGCGAATCCCGCTTTGAAAAAACTGGTCATCTTTTGCATCGATCCAATTTTTTACTTCTTTATAAGATCGGTGCTAGTCAGCCAGGCCATGTGCCATTGATCTAAACAAGTAACAGTTCCAGGGAGCTACGAATGGAGAATACGGCGGGTGAGGTAGGACTTCCCCTTTCAACGTCACTTTATCATATCTCTCGTTCTATTGCGGCTGTTTGTTTCTCTAATCTCGGCTCAAACGCAATAATTGCGTTCAATAACAATTGTTTGTGATTGTTTCAGTCGGCTTTAACAACTCATAATACACTACGCCGAGCTTGTCCCTCCAAATACTCATCATGACCTTGGAACCGTTAATAATCGGTATTTTTCGTTTCCAGTCAGAATGCGATGCAGAACTTTTTTTAGTTGGTCCGAACCTTATGTTCAAAAATTGAAACATAAGAATAATGTACTGGTTGTGAACCCCTTGTTATTCCTGGATATGATTTCACTATATCAAGTGAATTTTATTGATTTTCAGTCACAATCTGATATGAAGACTTAAAATTTGTACCTAATACAATACCAGCACAATTCAATAGTGTTTGTGTAGGTACGTGCTAAGACCACTCAAATCAAAAACTTTAGACGAAGTCTGCAGTAATATTATTGATATTTTTACTTTGTTATGAGGTCCTTCTATCTTACAGTCAGATAATAGTAGGGAATAAGTTAATAACATTATTGACATGGCCAAACTTCAGAATAGTACACGGCAAACCACGCCACAGCCAAGGTTGAGATAGCATTAAAAGAGTAAATCAGGATGTGGATAATATGCTCACAACTTGCAGGCAAGACCATATGTCATTGAAATAGAGTAAAGATCATTCAATTTATGAAGAATAGGGCAGTACACAGTGGTGTGAAATTTACCCGTACTAGAAAAGACTACCTACTGAGGTAGTAGCAAACTCAGAAACAGAAGAAGATTTTCAATGTGCAATTAACCAAATTCAGCAACAAGATAACAAAATCTAATATTCCAATCAAAATTAATCAAATCGAAATTTAGATTGTATCAATATGGAGTTCTGTAGATTATACTGATGATACTGATAGTATGCATACTGCCTCACTAACCTGCACACATCTACTCTGAAAACAGACAAAAAACCGAAGATATCCATTATCGGAAAGAACAAACGTATGGTCAAACTTCGCATCCCTCTCTTTCGCCACTAGGAAAAAGGACATCAGTTCCTCTCCCTGATGTTGATTGCGCAAAAAGAGATGCTCGATCTATTCTTGCCGTGTTATTGGAGGTTGTCGATGATGGATTTTATCGAATTGGCACAAAAAATGGAATTCTAAAACAGCTTTTCCCAAGGTGATTAGAAATATCTTCCTCCTCAGTTCCTCTGCCGAGAGTTTCTGATCGTTCAGAGTTGAATGATAATATTTTTCGGGTATCAATTGAAAATGTCTCAGGAACATCATTCATTCAAATTCAGCCCCTATGGACAAAACATTTGCAGTGAGAGCTGTTGGTGTTTCATAGTCACTTGGAAGTGGAATGATTCTTCAAATGTTCGTGCAACCCTAAATGTGTATCATTGAGGTGTTGTGTAAGAAGAAAGATGTGCTTGTCAACTCAAAATGATTTGAATTTCATTATTTGATAGTTTTCTCATCAAATAGAGGTTTTTAATTTATTTTTAATGCTCATCTATGTCTCTTCAATGAAATAACGTATATTAATTTCGATTTATTAATGAGTATTAATAAAGGTTTTGTCTTCCTCATTCATTATTATCAGATGGTAATTCGTTTTCTTGCAGAAGGTTTAACTGCCTCGAAACAGTGAGACTATACACTATACCTATCTATAGTCAACTTCGACTTATGCATGTTGATTCAATTTCAACACTTTCCGGTTTTAATCAATTTTTACTGAAAAGATCAATAACTGTTGACATCATTAAAGGGAGAGGGGATCAACTCTTACTACCGGATCAACTTAATATATGCAACGAGGTCAATTTGAAAAGGTACCCTTAAAATCTCGGCTCCATACAAAATAAAAAAAACAACACGAGGTATTTATAGTCTTGGTTCTAATAGTCTAAGAGCCAAGAACATTTTGAGAATCTTTTATAGTAAAAAATGTTTCATTATTCTCATGTTTCATTGCAACTCTTGTTATTCTAACTATTCTTTTACTCTTTTTTATTATTTTCCGAGAATCATATAAATTATTGGATACAGTAAAAACTATTAGCTGACAAAGAAAGAAGAATACTATTGAACTTTTCTGTACTCTTTTTCTTCACCCTCCTTCGTGAAGACAATGCGTTCTATTTTAATTTATTTCATAACATCGCCCTCTACAGTATTTGGAAGAGGCCCTATTTTGTGTTGGTTTTTGTTTTTTTATTTGTTATTCAATTTGATGATTTAAATTTTGATGGTTTGAGTTAACAGTAATAGGACCGGTTTCTCCAAATGTTTGAAATGTTATCTTCGAAAATGGCAAATTGTGCCGAAACATGTCAGCCTAATTAATTAATAATAAAGACTTCAATATTATAGTGTATAAGAGCAAATCTTTCCTTTATCATTAGAAGTACAGGGTGGGCAAATTTCGATGTTTTAGCACTACAACTTTTAAACCTGAGGTGATAGACAAAATCTGATACCCTATTCTCGATCTCTTTTTCTGAGAAACTAACAAGGGAAGTTTTCATTTTTGGCCACCTTCTTTTGTTTTCGAGTTGTAAGCGAAAATTGGAAAAACTTTTATATCTCCCCTAATACTGATGCTAGAGCTCCGAAATTAAAACATTATACAGGCACTTTTCTACGTAGAATCCAGTGGCGTGCTCGTGTTTTAGAAAGGGTTTTCAATCACGAAGCTATGACTCAAAGTTATGTTTTTTCAAATAGGAACACTAAATTTCTGTGCCATGTTTTGAAAGCTTAATTTTTCCTGATGTTCACTATGGGTTTTCCAGAAATAATCTAAAACATAAATAATAAATGAAAATCCATTAGAGACATAATGTTCTTTCCGTTGACAATTTTTTTCCTAGCGGCGCTAGTGCATGCAATTACCTTTAAAAGAAGATATCACCCAACCCCCCTTCCCATTTAAAAATTCAGGGGTTGCGCTGTCATCACGCTCACAAGGTAGATACAAATTGATTGGATCTAATCTTATAAAATGTCCTCCTACGAACCAATGTTTAACCATTTTTGCATATTTTCTGATTTTGCATGAGGGCAGAGATATTAAATATGATACCCTCAGAGTAATGAATATAAATAGAGGGAGTATATGTCATTTTCAGTGCGCAAATTTCTTCCCCAACATGAAACGCGCGGAAATGAAAACATATCAGTTATACGATATTTCACTCAATTCGCGAGTTTCTCCACTAAGAACGCACTTCTTATGTTACATAGTGAATCAACGTTTCATATTAACTCAAAATATATTGAAATAAATACCTAAATAAATCAGAAACTCAAAAAACAAACTTCAAGCTCTCCAAATGACGTGAAACAACCGATGACACTAGGAGGGCAAAAGTTTTCAAACCTTGGATTTCGTCAGGTAGATACAGAAAATAATAAATATTCTGCTTATTATAAATTCGACAATTAGGAAAAATATCAGATTCCAAATATTCAAATTTTCATATTCAATCGGAAATCACTCAAATAAATATATTTTATTCAATATAATACACATTAATAATGATATGGTTTGTGGATTTGGAAATATATCACAATCCGACAACGTAATCTAACCATGTAAAACATGTAAAAATCGCGTATACGCCCTCTATCTATGTTTATTGCTTTATGGTGATACCTTATTCAAATTGTTACACTACCCATGATTCGAGCGAATCATTGCGCATAGTTACATTTCTAGGCACAAATCAAGCACTCGGGAATACATAATAAATATAAGTTATACTACTTTCTGTTCATAGAAGCTACATTGGAGATCTTAATAAAATTCAATTGATTATATGCAGGCCTTATTGTGAACATGAAAGAATCATGTCAAGACCCAGTTGCAGAAACGTTCATTAAAATTTAATGCCTCCATCAAACGATGCAGGTAGCCAATAGGATCCTCCTACTGGGTGATTACAATTTTAATGACGGCATTAAGTTTTAATCAACGTTTCTACAACTGGGAGTAAGTGTTTCATCTTTTTGGCGAACTAACTTAAGTGAATCAATCTAATCTTTTCTCTTATTTCATACAAATAAATTTCAAAGCGTAGAATACAATTTACACTTAAACGAAATGTGGATATTATTCAGATGGTCATTCATTCAATTTTTTTTTTCAGTGATTTATTTCCGGAGGATTACAACACAACATTGGAAAACCGAACGTTCTACAATGCGCTACAACCAGTTCCTGACCATATGAATATCACAAATGAGATGCCTATAGTCTATGCAGTTCCCCTGTACGGATACATCATGCCATTTCTGTTAGTCATCACCATTGTCGCCAATACTCTGATTGTTGTTGTTCTCAGTAAGCGACATATGAGAACACCTACTAACGTTGTACTTATGGCTATGGCGCTGTGTGATCTCTTCACCCTGTTGGTACCAGCACCTTGGCTGATATACATGTACACCTTCGGAAATCATCATAAACCATTATGGCCGCGAAGTCTTTGCTACGCCTGGAATATGATGCACGAGGTAATATTTTTATATTCATAAAACATTACTTCGTTTTCTACTCCCTTTATTTCGTATCATATATCATAGTGGGCCATTGAAAACGAAACAGCGGCTCTGTAGGTCGGCAGAACCGAATTATATAAAAACGATCGAATACGTCAACTATATTTTCGAGGAAGGCGTCGTTCGCGATGAAATTCACCCGAAATACATTTCATCCCTCGGAGCTACAACAGCCTCCCCTAACTTTCTAAAAGGCAACATATGGCAGAACCGGCATTATATAAAAACGATCGAATACGTCAACTATATTTTCGAGGAAGGCGTCGTTCGCGATGAAATTCACCCGAAATACATTTCATCCCTCGGAGCTACAACAGCCTCCCCTAACTTTCTAAAAGGCAACATATGGCAGTGATACCCCATTTGAAAGGTATTTTCTATCTTAATATCAAACAACAAAAATAAATTAATTCTATCGATTCGTTTTCGAGATTATAATAGTAAAGAAAATAATATTTATTTTTTCTTTAAGACAGATAACGCCAGAAAAATAATAAATTAATAAGGATGCAAATTAGTAACTGAAACAGAAAAAATTGAGTTATGAAAGATTTATATATTAATTCAGTATTCAGACAAAAAGTTGAGGAAAAACCTATAAAACTTAAAAAATTAAAATTTACGTTCTAAATAAAATCAAGAGTACCTACAAAAAGGGTGTTTTTTTTAGAGCTACAGAAATTTCAATTGCAATAAAACAACGATGAATTATTCGATTGACATGGATTTTATTTATCCGCAAGTTAATCATGTGGCATTACATTTTAAATATGATTTCTGGCATATGACCGCCACGGCTGGTTCGGATGTAGTCCAATCTGGACGTCCAATTTTCGATGACTTTTTCCAACATTTGTGGCCGTATATCGGCAATAACACGGCGAATGTTGTCTTCCAAATGGTCAAGGGTTTGTGGCATATCCGCATAGACCAATGACTTTACATAGCCCCACAGAAAGTAGTCTAGCGGTGTTAAATCACAATATCTTGAAGGCCAATTCACAGGTCCAAAACGTGAAATTAGGCGGTCACCAAACGTGTCTTTCAATAAATCGATTGTGGCACGAGCTGTGTGACATGTTGAGCCGTCTTGTTGAAACCACAGCTCCTTTACATCATTTTTGTTCAATTCAGGAATGAAAAAGTTAGTAATCATGGCTCTATACCGATCACCATTGACTGTAACGCTCTGGCCATCATCGTTTTTGAAGAAGTACGGACCAATGATTCCCCCAGCCCATAAAGCGCACCAAACAGTCAGTTTTTCTGGATGTAACGGTGTTTTGATATACACTTGAGGATTAGCTCCACTCCAAATGCGGCAGTTTTTTTTTTGTTGACGTAGCCATTCAACCAGAAGTGCGCTTCATCGCTAAGCAAAACAAAATGGACGTAGTGCGCAATACGTATTCCGCACAGAACCATTATTTTCGAAATAAAATTGCACTATTTGCTAGCGTTGTTCAGGCGTGAGTCTATGCATGATGAATTGCCAAACCAAACTGAGAATAAATCACTTGACAGCTGTTAAATCGGTCGCCATCTTGAAGAGTAATGCCAACTTAAAGTTATATACCTCGAAAAAAAAACACCCTATACGAGACGGTGCAAACTGTCATAACTGTTTGTGAAGATATTAACTGACACTGAGGTCAAGGGTAATTCATACAAGTCTCCAAAAACCAGGTAAGAGATGAAATTTTGCCCCTGTGATGATTTAAAATTTTCCTGACAGCTTGTTTTTTGGTTGAATTGTTCAACTAAAGTCTATTAAATTGGATAATGAAATGGTGGATTTCTTAAATGATAAACTGAAATTTGTCTGTACAAGTTATATGTTTATTAGCTACGAGCCGCGAGCGTACTGATTATGGTGCCCCAATTTCCTGGGGATGTTAAGCGTCGCTTTGGATTTTGCATACGTGGTCGAGGCGCAATCCAGATCCTTACTTCGCCTGCCTTCAACCCCCTCCGAAAAATAGACACAACCCCCAATTTTTCAAATGGCAAGCCTGCCCATGTGAAACATCGTGTGAAAGGTCTCTTCATTCTCTATTCAGAAACGTCATCATTTTCATTTTTATTTTAAAAGTCCAAATAGGAAAAATAAAACCAAGTGACTAGAGAAATTTGACATCCATAATATCAAAAACTAAAATGAAAATTTCTTTCAACATCTCAGAAGTTATTCGATATTTCAACTATAATAAAACATGCTATTTGGTCGATCACTTCTGAGATGTTGGATATTATTGGTAGAATTTTATTTTCTTGGCTAACTCGAGAAAAACATCCCTAAATCCGAGACTATATAACTTAGCCAGGATAAACTCGAAATTAAGGCAGTCGAATGCTCTCGAAAAAAGAAAGAGTCCTGCAACATAGGATCAGCCATCAAGGCAATCTTAAACGAAACTAGGTAAGTCAAAAGCAGCAGTATTGGTCGATCGGTTGAGTCGGAAACCATGCTGGCTTTCAGTAATTAATGAAAGCTCAATTAAAAACCAATATTTTATAGAATATCAACTTCCCTATGACTTTCGATAAATTGCTCAAAAGAGATATGGAACGATAATTTGAAATGTCATCAACAGCATTCTTCTTGTGTACGGGCATTACCTTAGAGATTTTCAAGACACTAGGAAATTTACCCGAAGTTACCGAGAATTTAATCAGCTGGTCGAGATGCTCGGAGATCTGAGGTTTAGGAACTTTCAAAACATAAACCTCATCGACAGATGACAACTACTGAAATGAAGAACTTTCGACTTTGATAGTGGCTCAGTGGTACAGGAACTTGACAAACTGTTTGAAAAGGCTTACTCAAACTTGTTGAACAAATATTGGAAAAATATTCAGTATATCACAAAAGAGTGAGAAGAGAGAGATTTTAGAAAACTTGTTGCCAAATGGCAACAAGTTTCATAAAATGCCTGGAGAAGTATTATCTAATTTATCGAACTCTCGTGAGGTATTCGATAGATTTTTTTTTGATGTACAATCAAAATCATTTCTAAGATTTTATATTTTTATTTTAACAAATTTATATCAGGACTGAATATAAACAGAATGAGTTATTCAAATTAGGATGCATTGAAGTTTTGAACATGAAAACTACAATTAATATAAATGTTGTGTCCTTGCGTGTAGGATTTTTCAACATTGTTTTTTTCTGATGTGTTGAAAGTTAATGATGCTTCCCCACTCTCTATCAGGTTATCAATTAAATATGCATGATGGTCATTATCCAATTTCAGGTAAGGTTTCAATGAATTGGATGAGCTGTGTCCTATGATTTTTATAATCTCCTGCTCATTGATACCTGCTTTGGCAAGGTGAGACACTGCAGTCGATCGTGCGGAATGGTTGGTAATTTTAATTTTTTAATATCGAGTCCAGTCATCTCTGCAGATTCTTTCATCCACTTAGACATCATGTTCATCCCAATCGGCATATTTTTGTAGAATATTTACCATATTTAGCGCCAGTGTGGAGCCAAGGATGTTTCTGTTCTATTTTCAGCTCTAGTTGTACCTGCGGGGGTTGGTTATTTGACCTAAATGTGTCTCTAAATATTCAACTGCACTGTATATTTTAAGTTAAATTCACTTGACGCAACATAGCTTGTAAGCATGACCACGAAGACGACCGTATATAGGTTTAATGCAAAAAGGCCGCTTAGGTCAACTCTAAAGAGATTGTGAAGAATACGGTGAGTTGTGATTAGATCGCCTCGAATCCTCCGGTCTGCGAACTATGGTCAGTTCATTGAAGATAGTCCTTCCTCGTAATTTGGGCGCAGAATTCTATACGCCAGGCCCGTCGCTCGGCTCTAGATACCCTCTAACAAGGTCAAATCCTTAATGAGAACTGAACACCAAACAGAGCCAGCAAAATCCATGATGGGGTGGACGTCTTAAACGGGGCTGCACATGTGGAAGGCCTTCTGTATCATGAACAGAGATCTTTCAGCCCTATTCGCAATGAAGAGAACGTGGTTAGACAAGCTAAGATTCCCTGTAATAATCACACCGAGGTCAAAATGGCTGCTACAGTCCCAATGCTATCCTCAGATAGTACTGATTATGAAGATTGAGGCAACCTAGGCGTAAAACACCGCATTTTTTCTTGTTGGGGGGCAAATGCCACTCCTGGCACCAACGGCTCAAAGTTTCCAAGAACTACTGAAGTTTTTAAACGGCGTTGAAAGGGCATCTGAATAATTTGGTATCATCGGCAAATTGAGAACAGTTAGATTTGGGGATCTCATACAACTCAGATATATAGAGAAGGAAAAGGAGCGGTTTCAATACAGAACCTTGCGGAACATCGTTTAAAACTGGGCTTGGTGAAGTCAGAGCTCTGCCAACCAAAACTTGGAAAATTCCATCAATGAGAAATGTCTCGATCTAACGTAATAGACGGCCACGAATTCCTTTGCCTTGTGAAGGAGAAGAACATGAGGTACATGGTCAAATGTACGTGAAAAATCCAAATAGATCACGTCAACTGGATGGGACTTATCTAAGAACTTTGACCAGGAATTGAGGCACTCAAGAAGGTTGGTAACGACCAAACAACCTGGTAGAAAATCATACTGACGGTCCGGTAATAGGATGTTTTTGACGATCTCATGAATCTCTTACGATACGATCGGAACCAAACTCCTGGGACTATAGCTGGCAGCATTACTCTTGTCCCCTTTTTTGAAGATATTTGAAGATATGCGTCATCAATCCACTGCCAAGTCGAAGGAAAGCAAGAAGTCTCAAACGAAAGTGTGAACAAGTGGGAAAGAAGATATAAAATGGATATGTAGCACACTCCTTCAGAAGTTTAGCAGAGAAACCATTAGTTCTTGGTGACGAGTTGACGTTTAGGGCAGAGAGGTATGCTTCAACGATCAAGGGTAGAAAACTTATTTCCGTGATCTCAGACTAAATGTATAGACCAATCGGTTCAAGGAGATTGGTGCTTCCTCTAGTGAAGAACGAAGCAAAACAATCAATCAGCATTTGGAGATTCTTCAGAGCCGGAGCACGGTTGACCGGTGCAGTTCATAACAAGTGACATATCTACTTTGGAGTTGAGGGTTAATCTAACATATTTGAAATTTTTTTTATCCTTTGAACGAACTAATTTAGATTTGTAAACCTTTTTAGCTTTTTTTTATGAAATTTGAGAGAAAATTAGAGAATCTTCGATGATCGTTGTAGTCCTCCAAATGTTTTCGGCGTTGATAACTATGCCATATTAATTTTTTTGTGGCGTGTTAACTAGATTTGTTAATTAATCCAAGGTTCAGATGGAACTCGTGTAATTTCCCTTTCATGGGAGCATTCGTCTATCAAACTTTAGAGAATTGATGCGAACAAGGTGCAACCCTCTTCAACATATCATGTGGGCATTATAAATGCTCCCCAGTCGACCTCTCCAAGTTTACGGTTGAGGAACCTTGACAGTTTTACATACTTTTCCGGAAATTGATGGGAAATGTAAATGAAGGGTTGCCATCAGAACGGTGTGATCGGATTTTCCCAATGGTGGACAATTTTGAAACTAAGATAATATGGAAAGAGATTTGGTCGAAACTAGATCTAAAAAAAGGAGGATTTTGTGAACCGCGAATGCCGTTGAAAAATCGATCAGCTGAAACAAGTTGTTGTTGTGAATATAATCTTTGTAAGCACTCGATGGTTAATAATAATAATAATTAATAATTAAAATGTTTATTTGACACACATACAAAACATTCTTACAATCTGTATAACATTATGCACTAATTAAACTACCAAGAGTTCCTTTAACCCTCAAAATGTCAAAAAAAAACATTAGAAAAAATATACAGGGTGGCCATTTGAAAACGAAACAGACGAGATTACAGACGAAATAAAGTTTTTCGATAGAAATGCTCGGACAGATCGATTTCTGTTTCGAGGGGGACAACTTAAGATGTAGGTTACGGACGCATAGCGCTTCAACCCTTGCTACTACAACCCTCACCCCCAAATTTTGAATAGGGAAGATGGGGTGAGTGATATCTCATTTGAAAGGTATTTTTATACTGATTTCAGCACAGTAATTGTTTTTTCATTTTATGCATTAGTTCTCGAAATATTCTTAACTAAGTATTTGAAAATGAAGTGGTGTTTTCATGGCACTTGTAGTGTTTTGTGAAAAATCGACATTTTGAGCTTCAAAACAACCATGACTGTGGCTTCCTTCCTAACTAACTAACTCATGAATATTTCGAGAACTAATGCATAAAATGAAAAAACGATTACTGTGCTGAAATCAGTATAAAAATACCTTTAAATTGAGGTATCACTCACCCCATCTTCCCTATTCAAAAATTGGGGGTGGGGGTTGTAGCAGCAAGGGTTGAAGCGCTATGCGTCCGTAACCTACATCTTAAGTTGTCCCCCTCGAAACAGAAATCGACCTGTCCAAGCATTTCTATCGAAAAACTTTATTTCGTCTGTAATCTCGTCTGTTTCGTTTTCAAATGGCCACCCTGTATATCTTTCCCGAAGGCACATCCATTGGCAAGCATTATTATTCCATTTACTCAAAAACAGAAGGACACTCAAAGAGAAACAAATCCAGATGATATAGAAAAAGAAAAAACATCTCATCTTGAAAGGAAAGAAAAACTGCAGGTTTTGGATGAAATGGGCTGTTGAACATCAGGCATGTTGAAGTCACCAGCTACGACTAGGATGGGTTTGTTGGTAGAAAGTTCACCTAGTAAACTGCCATTGCTTTATCAGTTTTACAGGGACGCGGTCTATACATACAACCAATGATGAAAACGTAAGATCTGCCCTTCGAAAGATCAATAAATAGATCGTCAATTTCGGGTGAATCAATTCGAATTAGGAAAAAGAATCAGCACCTATTCCAAAACATAAGCACAAACACCACTGTGACCGACGGTCAACGTGCTACCATGCCTAAAAATTGATTTACCAGCTATTGCAACAAAAGTGTCCGTATTACCAGGGTGTAACCCGGTTTCCGATCAGAATATATGTGGGATGGTAAACATTGACAGAAGCTAGCATTTCATGAAACTCAGACATGAGACTGAGCGTTGGTATAAAAAATTGTCCACTCGTAAAGGTTATTCAGTTTTTCGAGCCTTTCTATACGAGATGTTAATAATTGTATGTTTCCGGAGATGTATAGGGTGTTTTTTTTCGAGGTATATAACTTTAAGTTGGCATTACTGTTCAAGATGGCGACCGATTTAACAGCTATCAAGTGATTTATTCTCAGTTTGGTTTGGCAATTCATCATGAATAGACTCACGTCTGAACAACGCTTGCAAATAATGCAATTTTATTTCGAAAATAATGGTTCTGTGCGGAATACGTATCGCGCACTACGTCCATTAGCGATGAAGCGCACTTCTGGTTGAATGGCTACGTCAACAAACAAAACTGCCGCATTTGAAGTGAAGCTAATCCTCAAATGTATGTCGAAACACCGTAACATCCAGAAAAACTGACTGTTTGGTGCGCTTTATGGGCTGGTGGAATCATTGGTCCGTACTTCTTCAAAAACGATGATGGCCAGAACGTTACAGTCAATGGTGATCGGTATAGAGCCATGATCACTAACTTTTTCATTCCTGAATTGAACAACCATGATGTCCAGGAGCTGTGGTTCCAACAAGACGGCGCAACATGTCACACAGCTCGTGCCACAATCGATTTATTGAAAGACACGTTTGGTGACCGCCTAATTTCACGTTTTGGACCTGTGAAATGGCCTCCAAGATCTTGTGATTTAACACCGCTAGACTACTTTCTGTGGGGTTATGTAAAGTCATTGGTCTATGCGGATAAGCCACAAATCCTTGACCATTTGAAAGACAACATTCACCGTGTTATTGCCGATATACGGCCACAAATGTTGGAAAAAGTCATCGAAAATTGGAAGTCCAGATTGGACTACATCCGAACTAGCCGTGGCAGTCATATGCCAGAAATCATATTTAAAATGTAATGCCACAAGATTATCTTGCGGATAAATAAAATTCATGTCAATCGAATAATCCATCATTGTTTTATTGCAATTTAAAGTTCTATAGCTCTAAAGAATCACCCTTTAGATTTACTAGCTATTGCAAGTGTCCGTAATGTCAGGGTGTAACCAGGTCTGATCAGAATATATGTGGGATGGTAAACATTGACAGGAACTAGCAGTTCATGAAACTCAGACATGAGACTGAACGTTGGTATAAAAAATTGTCCACTCGTAAAGGTTATTCAGTTTTTCGAACTCCTTCTATACGAGATGTTAATAATTGTAGGTTTCTGGAGATGTACTCAATATTTATGTTACACTCTCCCTCCCTAATTCTGTGCTTGGTTCAATACGCAAATCATTTAGCTCCTTAATCTGCATTGGTGACTTATCTTCAGTGTAATGTTGATTTTTTAGCCACTCAGGAACACCCGCCACAGCACTCCTATTCTTGGATATCTTTGATACCACGAGAGGATTGTTAAAAGACGCCATTGATTCTCGGTCGATTGGTACTATTATTTCCTAAACTGGACATAAAAATGCGTCAAGATCTAGAGTTCGTACTCGAATAATCAAGAGCCTGAGAAATAATGGTTTCTTGGATATCTTTGATACCACGAGAGGATTGTTAAAAAACGCCTTGTTGATTCTCGGTTGATTGTTACTATTATTTCATAAACTGAACATAAAAATGTGTCAAGATTTAGAGTTCGGACACAACTAATCAAGAACCTGAGAAATAATGGTTTCGTCAATATCAGCGCTTGCTTCAGGAATTCCACGAATCAAGATATTGTGAGATCTACACAGACGTCCAAGCATTTCTACAGGCTCAACAGCTAAAAGAACAAGATCCACAGCAGTAGGATATTTTGAAACAAGCAACTTTAATATTTTTATGTGATTCGGCAGAATGTCTCTTTCCTAAAGGGCAAGATTCAATTTCAAAAACGTGTTTGTTGGCGTTCAATATCCAATGATTGCAATGTGTGTTTCTCTAAAATGTTCTTGCACTCCGACAGGTCAGCTTAGAGTACCTACCAATTGAGTAGCCTTCATTGTAGAAAGATCATTTGCAATTCTATTAAGTTTAGCCTTCAATAATGCGAACTGGACGCCTCTGGGTCATAAAGAAGTTTGTGACCTAAGAGGGATTACCACCACCTGGTTTTTCGCGTATTAGTAAAACTTTGGTACCCATTCATTTCCCATCTGGCGCTCCTGCGACGATCCAACTTTGTACAGTATACAAAGTTGTACATTCACTTCATATTCTTTTTTTTTTCGAAGCAAATGAGTAGAGGATAGCACTGTTCGACGACTTTGACGAAATTATAATTTTAAAACATTTGTAATGACTTTTGGTAGGTTTTTTTCACGATTTGTACAAATTACATATCATCAATTTTTTTTTGCAAAAAACGAAAAGTGACCAAAATTTCTCATTTATTTTCCATTCGCAAATTGAAAATATTTACTTCCTCCGATGTAGATTATTTTTTAAGGTAATTATGTGAAAACCCAATAGAAATCGATGATTGTTTAGAAGAAATATCTCTTCGTTTTGAACTGAGCAACCACGTGGTGGTGTTCCCTCTTAACCACTGGGGTCGATGTAACAGAACGTGGATCAGGAGAGGAAACCGATGTTCTACGAAGCGAACGGCCCTCCCTCTGGCAGTAATTCAATTACAAACCCAACCAACACCGACCGAATGCAACTCGTGGGTAGTAAAGTGAATATCAAAATTGTTACTACATTTGAAACAGCTAATACATTTAGAATAAGTTGTTTGATTTGAACAGGATTAATATTACCCATTCCACTCTCTTTTCATTCATAATTTAAGCTAAACAAGGAAAGTGAAACACAAAAATTCACTCTCTTAGTCCGGTAAGAGAGACTTACAAACATATTAGAAAGGCCACGGAAAAGTGAGAGTAAACAAAACATGAAGGATTTGATTGGTTTATGTAGGAAAATTATCTAGTAATGCGGTAAATATCCCTCAACAGCACGCTACATCCACCTTCAAGTAATTTCAAGTGCTGAGAGAACGTGAAAACGATAAGGCTCCTTTCACACAAAGAGCCAAGGAGTAAGGCTCACGCTCCCGAGTGGGAGCCACACCGACAGATCGGAATGCAAAGAGTACAACAGGGCTTTCACACGAGGAGCAAGGAGCTTTCACAGCTCTCCAATAGGAAATCCAATCCTGCAAATTCGGGATCCCTCTGAAAATCTGTGAGATCAAATTTGCGGGATTTTCCATGAGGGATTCAATATTAAAATACAACGCTAGTTACTGCTGAAACTGCACTACAATTCATAATCAGCAAATTGGAAAGTCATTAAACCTCGACATTGAGTAAAGAAATGGTTAAAGCTTTATTTTTTAGGATAAAAGAGCGCCGTTCATCAGTGACAATTATAGTACCGTATTCAGAAAACCCAGGCAAATATCTGGAATAAAATAAAATAAAACGAAGTAATTCCACTATATTATTTAATTGTTAGCTACAATTGTTTCGTCACACTGTGGCTTCATCAGGCTACATTTCTGAACACATCAGTTCAGAAATGTAGCCTGATGAAGCCACAGTGTGGCGAAACAATTGTAGCTAACAATTAAATAATATAGTGGAATTACTTCGTTTTATTTTATTTTATTTATAATGAATTTCCGCCAAGTAAGGACCGAATCCATTAAATAAATATCTGGAATTTCTGGGATAACCGTCAATGTCTACAAATGACCAAGAAGATATTTTTGTACTTCATAGCAAATCAACATTACGAATTGAAATTAAGAGTTTGGCTGACAGGCTGCAAATAGAGACGTCTTTAGAAGAAAAAACACAATCCCAAACTCAAGACCATTTCACTCATGCTGATGATAATGAAGTACCTTCATTTAAACTAGCAACGTGACGTGAAACATCGCGTTTGAATTCAGAAGAGGAATCGAATCATAGTATTCGTACTGCGTGGGTACCAGATTCAAAGGCTCCTTCTATGGCTATACGAGCACGAGTACGATCAACACTTGACTAGTTATTGAAACGTGAAATGACCCTTTTTGAATGCTGACGGAATAGGAGTACGGGTACATACTTAGAAGCAGTTTACAACTCGGACCTTCGACTTAATTACCACCAATCACAAACGCTCAATTTTGAACAACAATTGGTTTCTAGTTGAAAAACTGCAAGCCGGTAGTTGTCGGCAGATTTTTCGAGTTTACCCGCGGCAAAACTTGACAGCTGCTGCCATGAACTAAACACTTTTATACTATAGTACGAGGCGTGTATTTAAAGTAAGGTCTCCAAGGCCATTGTTCGCCGCAAGTAGCGCTAGATGAAATTCGGCAACACTGTTGTATACGTTAGGCCCCCTCCATCAATCGACACCTGGTAGAGCTCATTATGACGCTCAGTCTTGACGTAGCAGCTATTTGCAATGGAAGTGCCGGTTGTCGCTCCCGCCAGGTGCGAGTTACCTTCAGTCATTAAGTTTTTGCACTAAAAAAAATCTCCACCTATAGAAATTCATCGTCAATTGGAAGAAATGTATGGTGAGAAATGTATGGACGTGAAAAACGTTCGAAAATGGTGTAGAGAATTTTCTGCTGGTCGACTAAACGTTCACGACGAGGAGCGCAGCGGCAGGTCGTCACACTCGGACGAAACAGTGCGGAAAGTTGAGGCGCTTGTGCTGAAAGATCGCAGGTTGACTCTCAATGAGTTGGCCGAAAAACTCCAAGATGTGTGCAGTAGAGACTCTATTCATTCAATTTTGGTGAATAGCCTGCAATACCGAAAATTGTCAGCCAGGTGGGTCCCGAAAATGCTTACCCCGGAGCACAAAGTCAAACGTGTCCAATGTGCCCAAGACTTTCTCGCCAGTTTTGAAGAGGAAGGGGAAGAATTTCTTGATTCAATCGTCACAGGAGATGAAACATGGGCTCATTAGGAGGAATGAAATTTGCGAACGATGAAGAAGTTCATGAAGCGGTCTTTTCGTTCTTGTGCGAGGCGGCGGGATCGTGGTTCGAGGAGGGGATACAAAAGTTTTTCGTACGAATGAGGAAGCTCATCGAAGTGAATGGCGATTACGTAGAAAAATAGCTTAGATTTCAAGCTTTACAGCAATGTACAAGACTTAGTAAATAAATGTTATTTAATGTGAAAAAAAATAAATGGAGACCTTACTTTAAATACATGCCTCGTATGGTAGGCTTGATTAATCGATCGTCTAGAGGTATGATTCGACTACCTGGCCTTTCGTCTTCTTCTCCGTGACTTTGTTTGGGTTGGTAATAATTAAACTCTTTTGAATTATTCACATATATTTACAAAGCCACAAGTACAGTACAAACAAAGTATGTACGGTACTGAATTTCGTCTTCGAGTGCTAATTACTCGAAGCGTCTTTTAATATCACGTCTTCGTCTTTAATTCTACATTCGGTCGTCCCGTCTTTAACTCGTTCGCTACTCGTCTTGTTCTAGCCCGCGAACCGTCTTTTCGTCTTCACATCGTTCGTCTCAAGTCTCAACCAACCGAACTAACTCTTAACTCAACTTTGACTTAACTTCCTTCGACTTAGAACCGAACTTAAACAGTCTACTGATCGCAACTTCCTGTCCTTCCCCTGGCTATCAACTTTCCTTCTTCTGGCTTGGCCACACCCTTAGTGCCACTCCGATATCGGGAGAAAATACCAAGTACCACCCCTAGTCCAATAAGAGTTTTGCCGTTCCGCCCACACAAAGCACTTCGGGGATTCCTGGAAATCTCATCAGCCATGGATCATGGAATATTCTCGAAGGACCAGCAGATGATACGCAGATGTGACACATCCGGTACCATCGTCTCGTTTTCAAGCATTCCCAACTCCAGTAAATCTGGATCTGGAAATCTAATTTTCAAATTAGCCCCTCCTCCACTACAATAATAATAATATTCCTTTATTTCAAATGATTTGTAGTTACATAACATAAACTATACAAATTAAGTGAAATGACGTCACAATTCAAGTTTTACATTGCTTTTTCAAAATATTCCTGGAGACTATAAGGTTCTAATTGAATGAGTAGATTTTTTACTTTGATTTGGAATTTTTTATATTGTGAAATGCCTTTTATCTCGTTCGGTAGTTCATTGAAAGCTCTTATACTCATTTAGGTTGGACTTTTTTCAGTTAATGTTAATCTATGTGTTGGGAAAATTATGTCTAAAGTTCTTGTATTATATGAATCTATATTTTCGCTTGTGAATTTGCTCCTATTTTTATGTAAAAACATTAAACATTCGAACAAGTAAAGACCATGCACTGTTAAAATATTTTTGATCTAAATTTTCCTCTGCATGATTCCCTAAATCCCATTTTGTATATCATTCGAATTCTGTAGTAAAAATATTCTTTCCAGATTCTCATTTGTTCCCCAGAAAATGATTCCATATTTGTAGGTGGCTTCAAAGTTCCCAAAATATACTACTGTTAAGGTGTTCTCATTCATATACTCGGTGATCGATCTCAGTGCATAACAATTTTTACTTAATCTTTTTGATATTTTTTCTGTGTATTGACGCCGATTCAGAAATTGATCGA
Source organism: Harmonia axyridis (assembly GCF_914767665.1). Lineage (NCBI taxonomy): Eukaryota > Metazoa > Arthropoda > Insecta > Coleoptera > Coccinellidae > Harmonia > Harmonia axyridis. The sequence goes on along the minus strand of NC_059502.1, from coordinate 57,579,323 downwards.
TGTAAACGCCAAGAAACTTGACATATTCCGATAGTTGAAAATTATTATTCGATAAGGTTTCTGAATCTGACTTTAGTTTCTGTGATCTGTTTGTATCAAAAAGAATAAGTTTAGTTTTATTTTCATTAAGAATCAAATTGTTTTGGTCCAACCATGTCTTTGGTTTTAAGAAAATTTGGTTTGCTCATCTTGTTAGTGCTTCAAATTCTTCTGCACCAGTTAATAAATTTGTGTCATGCTACCTTCATTATCTTGGATTATGTTACCTAGATCATTAAGATATACTAGGAATAGTAAGGTACTAATGACACTTCCTTGATCAATTCCTATGGTTCTCATTAATAGGTTTGATTTAGTCTGGATATTGTTTTGTGTGATGGAAACTCTCTGCTTTCTGTTGGAAATATAGGACTTGAGCAATTTGTTTGTATTTCCTCTAATACCATATAATTCCAATTTCCTAAGAAGATGTTCTCTGTAGTAGCTGTATATTCTTCATTCTTAAAAGGATTCCTGAGAGGAAAACCGGAGAGGTTTCTTTATTTGTATATGAAAAATTCATTATTCGAAAATGGGGTTGATGAAATGGAGTTATACTTATTAGAAAAGAGGTTTCTGGACCAAAATAGTTTGGGAACCCCTGCTCTAAATGCAAAGTGAGGAGTAGGGCTAGAGGATTCACATGAGGAGCCAAAAATGCTCTCGGTAATCAGTCAGTATCGTCTAGTCGAGATGGATTTAGATGTGGAGCAATTTATTAATTCAGTATGCAGTCGACCCGTACTTTGGGACAAAAGTAGCGGAGCATACAGTGAGGAAAAGCCAAATGGAATGATTTCATTATCTTGGTTACTGTACATATTTATGGAAAATCACGTAACGCATCAAATTTAAATTTTAAATTGTCACCTACCCTCAACCCCCTCCGAAAGATAGATACAACACCCAATTTTTTATATGGGAAGTATGCGCTTGTGATACATCGTGTGGAACAGTGGCGTACCCAAGGGGGAGGATAAGGGGGATATATCCCCCCCCAGAAGGAATATCCATTATATGTAACAACCTTATATATCACAATCTTATTATGAGTAAGCAAAATTCTTTGGAAAACTCCTTCAAAAGAAGGAAAATTTGAAAATTTGTTTTCCTTATCCCCCCCAAGACTTATGTCTGGGTACGCCACTGGTGTGGAAGTCTCTTCATTCTCTATTCAGAAATGAAATCATTTTCATTGCAAAAATCAAAAAAGGAAAAATAAAATCGAGTGAAAAATTTGAAATTCAAAATATCAAAAACGAAAAAAAAAATTTCTTTCAACATTAAATTAAATTCAAAATTTTGCCCCTGTGATGATTTAAAATTTTTCCTTGACAGCTTGTTTTTTGTTTAAATTGTTCAACTGAATTCTATTAATTGGATAATGAAATGGTGGATTTCTTAAATGATAAACTGAAATTTGTCTGTACAAGTTATATGTTTATTATCTACGAGCCGCGAGCGTACTGATTATGGTGCCCCAATTTCCTGGGGATGTTAAGCATCGCTTTGGATTTTGCATACGTGGTCGAGGCGCAATCCAGGTCCTTACTTCGCCTGCCTTCAACCTCCTCCGAAAAATAGACACAACCCCCAATTTTTCAAATGGCAAGCGTGCCCATGTGAAACATCGTGTGAAAGATCTCTTCATTCTCTATTCAGAAATCAGAAACGTTATCATTTTCATTTTTATTGCAAAAGTCAAAATTTAAAGAATAAAATCAAGTGACTAGAGAAATGTGACATTCAAAATATAATATCAAAAACTAAAATAAAAATTTCTTTCAACATCATTCAACATCTCAGAAGTTATTCGATCTTTCAATTATAATAAAACATGCTATTAGGTCGATCACTTCTGAGATGTTCGATATTATTGGTAGAAATTTTTATTTTCCTGGCTCACTCGTGAAAAACACCCCTGAATCCGAGGATGCATAGCTAAGTCAGAATAAATTCGAAATTAAGGCAGTCGAATGCTCTTGATTAATCGAAAAAGAGCCCTGCAACATAGGATCTGCCATCAAGGCGATCCTTAACGAAACTAAGTTAGTCACAAGCAGCAGTATCGGTCGATCGGTTTAGTCGGAAACCATGCTGGCTTTCAGTAATTAATGAAAACTTATTCAATGATCCAATATTCTGTTGAATACCAACTTCTCTATGATTTTCGTTGAAGTGCTCAAAAGAAATATGAGACGATAATTTGAAATGTCATCATCAGCATTCTTCTTGTGTACGGGGATTACCTTAGCGATTTTCAAGACACTAAGAAATTTACTTGAAGTGACCGACAAATTAATCAGGTGGTCGAGATTCTCTGAGATCTGAAGTTTAAGAACTTTCCAAACATAAACTTCATCGGCAACTACTGGAATGAAGAACTTTCTATTTGATAGTTGCTCAGTTGTACAGGAACTTGATGAACTATCTTGAAAAGGGTTAATCGAACTTGAAGAACAAATATTGGAAAAATATTTATCAGCTACCTCTCGTTCATCACAATAAATTCTCCTGTTTATATTCAAATTAACATTACTATGGCAGCTCTTACTAGCAGTCTCCTTTCGAACAAGATCCTTTCGAACATTGTTTTAACCTTTATACTAGAACAATATACGAGATTTTTATATAATTATATTTGGTTTGGTTTAGCAACCTTCTTTTTGGATAGATGAAGTTCTCTAGCCCTTTCAGATTTTAGACTCCCTGCAATTAGGCAACTTTTATCAAGCAACTTTTCAGTCACAAAAATAGAACAAATACGATGAGGGGTTTTACTGAATTGATAACGATTCGTAAAAAAATTTATTCAAAGCAATACGCTCTATTAGTGTGACGTCACACACCGCCATTTTTGGTTTCCCTGTCAGTGTTCGGAATCCAAACAAATAAATTGTCATTCAAATTAGTACGGTGTTGTTGAAGGAATTGGCTTATTTTCATAAACAAGAGTATTTGAGGGACGATTTCAGTATTAATTGATAGACAGAAGGAACGAGGTTAATACCAGTAAGTTTGAATCCTGTATCATTCCCCAGATTTTGTAAAAAGCCGTGTTTATTAGTTGAACTTCAAGTTCGAACTTACTGGCAATAATCTCGTGCCTTCTGTCTATCAATTAATAGTAATAATAATAATAATAGTAATAATAATATAATAATAAGTTTATTCATCCATTAAGACACCATACAAAAGGTATATAGGATAAGTCAACATGAAAAAAAAATTACATAGAAGCTTAAATCTAAGACAAAATATCAACAACAAAATCGTTCCTTAAATAATCTTATTTATCGAAATAAGCCAATTTCTTCAACGACAACGAATTTGAATGACAATTTGTTTGTTTGGATTCCGAACACTGACAGGAGAACTAAAATGGCGGTGTGTGACGTCATCACTAATAGAGCGTATAGCCTTTGACCAGAAGTATAATCTAAGACCTTTTGAAAAAGCTTAGCTGGTATAGTGACCTTGCATGACGATTAAATGTCGGTTCTTCCAGATGTCAATTTCTTTTATATTACATTAGGTGTAAGTTGACCAAAGAAATCCCTCAATTCATCGGTTGAGGAACTATGTAATATGTTTTTTTTGGGCCACTTGTAGGTTGCTAGATTTTGATATACCTACACACTATTGGCTTCAATACTCTTCTGGAGGATGCAGGATGCTACAATCTTGGATACCAAAGCAGTAGTATGATAAACTGGGATGATTACGTTTTTTTTACTTAGCAGATGTGACCAGAGTGCCTTCTGAAGTGACTTCCTTTTCGATTCTTCCATCTGACTCCGCCACTGCTTTCTGATTAATGGCAATTTCCTTGCTTTTCTGAGTCATAACCATATGAGATTGAAATGCATGAAATTCAGATAGGCCCGCAACGGAAATCCCAATATGTGAAATCTCGAAATCACTCATGTCAGCTGTTTCTGCGATTATGCTTTTGTTCGTTGAAAGGGCGCATATTTTCTTCTTTAGGTCCTGTATTTGTTTAGATTGACATTCCAATCAAGTTTTGAAGATATCAATTACTCTCAGAAAAACTATAGATGGCCCACTTACAATTTCTATACTCATAGCAAGTTCTCTTTAGTGAGTAGTGACGAGAAAATTACCAGAGGAATTAATATTTTTGTTCGGTTGCTTAGATTTTGTTTTTCAAGTGACCTCCCAGGAAAAAGTCGAGTGGGGTTAAAACTGGATATCTGGCTGACCAGTGAAAAGCCTTTTCTTCAAATAAAACTTCCAGGAATTATTATATCCAAATACGCTCTAACAGGCTGTGTATATGTGGAGATGTCCCATATGGTCTCATGGTAAGGATCGTCATTTTCAATTATGTCTACTACTTGTGGATGAACAAACTCATTCAATAGTTCCATAGAAGCTTCTCCTGTCAGTTGACCATCGAGAAATACTGGTTCAATCGAACGGTCCTCAAATATATCAACATTACTAACCCAGACATTGAGTCGTTGGGTAGATTGAGTATGGAGTTCGTGGAAAACATGTGGATTGACATTTGACCAATAACGAGAATTATGGCGATTCGAATTTAAAAACAATGTAGACTCATCAGAAAAGCAAATGTTGAAAATAAAATTCTCATCATCATCTATTCTGGTAGTCATAATTCCACAAAATTCTTGTCACCTATCAAAATCATCATCATGCAAGTGGTGTACCAAATGTATTTTGTAGGGCTGGAATTTATGGCATTTCTGAATTCGGCGGATACTGGTATGACCTCGGAGTAATGAACATAGTTAGAAGCAGAATATGTCATTTTGAGTAAGCAAATTTTGTTCCCAACATGAACTATCACATTTGACATTAAGCGCGCGGAAATGAAAGCATATCAGTGATACGATATTTCACTCAATTCGCGAGTTTCTCCACGAAAAACGAACTTCTTATGTCTCATTGTGAGTAAACGACTCTAGGGGGTTCGAATCCTGGCTAGGTCATGGATGTGTGAATTCTGCTGGTGGTAAATGAATTTGATAGAGGTTATAGAATAAATTTGGACAATGACTAAATGGTGGTTCACCAAGGTCAAAAAACTTGAATGAAAAAAAACGACTCATGGAAACGAAGGCGAAATATCTAGAAAATAAACGATGTATTTATGATATTTTGATTATCTTTTTTCCTCTATGTCTTTTGTTTTTATGTTTCTAGGAATATCTATGTTTATTTGTGTTTTCACGTATGTTTTGCTCCAACCAAAATAGCTCGAACTTTTTCCTTCTTTTTATCAGCACAATATACAGTTTCAACACATTTCCACAAAAAAATCACCAGTATATTACCAAAAAAACATCCTTCGTATTGACCTGACAAAAATATAACATTTTACAGACGACTCTAAGCATTACTCTATCTCACTCTTTGATTTGATCGTCACCAAATGAATACCAACATTACTGATTACTCTACAAATCCGAAAATTCTTGATATTCTATAAAATAAATTGACATAGACCTCGTAATTTCTACTTTAGGAAAATTCTGTCAGTTATGAGTAGGCGCCTCCGAGTAATAAACATAGATAAAGGGGGCATATGTCATTTTCAGTAAGCAAATTTTGTCCCCAACTTGAACTATCAAATATGACATGAAGCGCGCGGAAGTGAAAACATATCAGTTATACGATATTTCACTCAATTCGCGAGTTTCTCCACAAAGAACGCACTTTTTATGTCCCATAGTGAATCAACGTTTTATATTAACTTAAAATATATTGAAATAAATACCTAAATATATCAGAAATTCAGAAAACAAACTTCAAGCGCGCCAAATGACGTGAAACAACCGATGACACTAGGAGAGCAAAAGTTGCCAAACCTTGGATTTCATCAGGTAGATACAGAAAATAATAAACATTCTGCTTATTTAAATTCCACAATTAGGAAAAATATCGGATTCCGAATATTCAAATTTGCATATTCAATCGAGAATCACTCAAATAAATATATTTCATTCAATATAATATACATTCATAACGATATATTAAAATTGTGGATTTGAAAATATATCACAATCCGACAACATAATCTAACCATGTTGGGGACCTGTAAAAGTTGCGTATACTCCCTCTATCTATGTTTATTACTCTTTGGTAGGCGCTTTATTTTTCTTTTTCCTTGGATACTTTCCGTCAAAAGTTTTCAAATCAGTTTGAGTGGCTATAACGTCTGCATCAAGTTTATCCAGAAGATTTCGAATAAAGTTGAAGCGCGACAATTCCTAAAAGCAATAGGGCTTTTCTCAAGCCATGCGAAAAATACCGATCGAGAATGTCCGCGGACGAGAAATCAATTTTGATGCCGTAAAGTGATTCCTTTTGACTAGAAGCGGCTAGAATGCAGCTGCGAATCTGTATCCACCGGAACATCTCTGGAAATAAGGTACATTTTTTCGATTATCTATATATTTCTATTAGGAAAATGTGATGAAATAGGCTACTCTGCTCGTATAGAATGATTTCAGTCCTGGCTTCAAAGTCGCTCGTCAATCTCGTCAAAATCAGATAAAAACTAAAAAAAGAATTTTTTCTGCTTTTAGGTTGATGAATACAGATGTGTGTTTTGTTTTCAGGCAATCACGCGCAATTTTGGTTTAATTGATTCCGTTCCGGTAATTTCAATGTCAAAGATCACACCGGAAGGCCTATGTCTATGGATTCATCAAGTCAAGTAGCTTTTTTTAGTTTCTGAGGTGTACCGTATGCCAATTGCTTAACAGCAAGCTCATGCGCGCTTAGACAGAATAAGGGGGTTCCCCGAGCTCCAAGATGACTGAAGCGATCGCCAGCAGGGGCGTAACTAGACTTGACTCATGGGGGCGTTTACCCCCACTTTGAAAAAGAAGAATCTTCAAATCTTTTATGATTTTTTTCAAATTTTTAAACAAAATTCTTTTTATTACTTCTAATCAACCAATTTGTGACTTTTTTAGTAATTTTCCCCCATTTCTATGAAATTTTTATTAGGCAGAAATCTGCTGATAGAGTTTGGTAGTTTTAGAATTCTAACATTTTGAGTATCAACTCCAGCGACGGAGGTACGGAGATACCGAAACTGTGGGGAATTGGGATGCCTAGGTGGCTATCGGCTGAAAACAACTACAAAGTATGAATCTACGAAGTGTATCTCATTAAAAACTGATGGTGTAAATTGCAGTTGAAAATATTCCATCATTGGGTATTCTGTTACGTGAAAAAAATTCAACTGGAAATTCATTGATAAATTAAAGTGGCAGAATATTTCAGATTCATGGATATTCATTCCACATAACAGAATCGTTTTTTTTTTCGATGACCTCTATTTTACAGTGCATTATTATTCATTATATACTTATATTATATTTACTATTACTTATCCTTGCATTCCCAATCAATTCGATCATTATTATTTTTTTTTCAAATAAATAGATTCATATAATATGAGACTACAGGCGCATATGTTGACTGAATTTTAAGTGAAGAAATAATCACAAAAGTAAACAAAACACATCAAAATATTGATAATCATAAATCTATTTGATTCATTCTAAATCTGAAAATTAAACTTTTTTTATATTTAGTATTTCAGATCCAATTTCGAAATGTATCTTGTATCTAGTACCTCGAACAGTCATTTTCAAAGAATTCTGTATTTGATTATTTGTTGAGATATTAGGAATCTAGCAGAATCACTTTGGAACTTTTAGGCTAATTTATTATCCTATTGAAATATTTTTTCCCCTCAAATTGTGAAATCGCGGCTTCTGCTAGCTCAACGTTAAGCTAGTAAAACCTAAAAGCCTAATCATGTATATAATCAAACAGTGCTTGGAGGTTTTTCAATATTAAAAAACTGTAATTTTTCATATTTTTCATTCTCTTATTATTGATAGTGATTTATTTTTGGTTCCCATTGGTTAATTTATACGAAAATATAGTTTTATGAATGAAAGTGCTTTTTGCAGGGTTCCTTCTCATTTTATAATGTTTTTATTGATGTGATTGTATTCAAGTAATTGATAAATAGATAATTGACTTGACTTGAGATTGAAAAACTACTAATTGCCTTGAGCTTGACTCAATTTCAAGTCAAGCTCAAGCCAAGTAAAATCAAGTCAAGCCGTGAATCTCTACCAATGTCGATAAAATCATAGACATTGTCGAGTCCGAACGTCGTCAAAATCGACCCTTTATTGAAGCGATTGGTGACTGATGATGAAAAGTGTATCACTTACGACAACGTCAAGCGAAAACAGTCGTGGTCGAAATGAGGTAAAGCTAGGATTGACGGCCAGGAAGGTTTTGCTGTGTGTTTGGTGGGATTGGCAGGGAATCATCTGCTATGAGCTGCTCTTTCGTGTTACAACTATTAACTCGGAACTGTACTATCAACAATTGAATCGTCTGAAGGATGCGATCGCTCAGAAGCAGCCAGCTTTGACCAATAGAAAAGGAATTGTGTTCCGTCAGGACAACTCCAGGTCACACACCTGCTCAGTTGGGAGGTTCCTATGCATTCACCTTTTAATCCGGACCTGGGACCAAGTGATTACCATCTATGCCTGTCCATGGCGAACAATTTAGCTGGTGGAAAATTCGCTTGGATGTCAGAGGCTTGTGAAAATTGACTATCTCAATTTTTGCCAATAGGGACGAGGGCGTCGATGAGAGAGGGATAACGATATCACCTTCAAAATGGCAACAAGTTATCGAATAAAGCGGCACATATTTGACCTAAATCGGATCATTCTAATTATGGTAATCAAAACATTGAGTTTCATGCGAAAATAATGGATTTCTGTTTACTACACATTATAAAATTCTGTTTTGATGACCTACAGAGCTGTGTTTCGTTTTCAAATGGCCCACTCTGAATTATATGTCATAAATGAATTCATCAATTCATTTTTTCTCAATTCGTTAAGATAGATAAGATAAGATGAAGGATAATTAATGTTGCTTATAAAATCGTTACGGACTTGGCGTCGTTGGCAACTTTTCATCAACTTATTCACGTCTGTATTTCTTTTGCAAAATGTTGAATAGGATATAATAAGGAAGGAAATTCTTCGTTTCGATCAATTAAGTGAACACTCTTGAAAAAAATACGAGTATGAAAAGGAAAATCAAATCAGTTGTTGAAAACACAAAAGTAGAATCTGACTTATTTATTATCCGTTAAATGAATAATCATAACATTCTTCCAATTCATAACCGCAGGATCGCCGCCAGACATTTTGGCGCCCCGGCAAATTAAAATTTCGCCTCCCTGCTTGGCCTAATTTATATGAATTTTCTTTGGAGGAGCCCCTGTTATTCTTTTAAGGCACCTTTTCAATTTAATTTGAAATCATATTTTTCACTTTGTCAAATGTATCAAGAGGCGTTTTGTCGATTTTTCAAAAAAAAAAGTCCTGCATTGTTTAAAAGTACGGCGCTCTATTAAGTCTATAGTAAAAAGACGACGTAGTTCTAAAAGGTGCATTTTGGTACCTATTTTCATAACTAGTTGAGAAAGCGCCTAAGTATTCGATTTCAATGATATTGGTCCTTGGTAATTTTTGCATTTTTTTACAAAAAGTGGTATTTTCAATCAGAAAATAGTTTTGTGTCGAAAGGTATGACTTTGCGTCCCAAGATTTGACGCCCTGGCAAAATGTCCGGTATGCCGGTCCTGGCGGAGGCCATGCATATCCGTCTATTCATTCAGATGGCTTCAAAGAGAAATATTGAACTGAGTGATGCGAATCAATAGTTTTTTTATGGAATAGTTGTGACAGAGCAGATGCTTCCCATTTTATAAAAGAATTGCTTTCGACCTGAAGGAACTGTCGCATCACGCAGTAATTTTTTTTTCTATTGTTACAATTTTTCGAGAACCTGATGATTTATCATACTACTATTATTATCACCAAGATAAAAATCGGAATTTTCTACATTCCAAAATTATCCCTGTGTAATACAGAGGTGATTTCATAACCCTTTTTATATAAATCTATGATGTTACCTATTTTTGTATATTTGTTAATTTCTAAAACGTTTTCTCTATCAATCTCTAAAAATTTCATAATCTTCTAGAGGAATTCCTTAGGTAGTGTACAATTTACGGGATTTATACATGTTTCTTGGGAATATGTCGAAAAGGAACATACATTCAAATTTTCATGACTCTGATTTCACATGAAAGACGGGTCTCTTTATCGTCAATATAGCATTTACTACGGATGTTTGGGAAAGATAAAAAATGTTGGAAGCTAGTCGAATATACACAACTTGTTGAACAAGATGTTAGATTTTTGATATTGTTCCTTTATTTTTCCCTGTATAAATTATTTCTTACATTCATCATGTATTTTGAACAGGGATTTGTCAAGTGGACTTTGGATGAAAATTTGACCGAAAACGTCACTCGTTATAGAATTTTCTCATTTTAAATATTGAACCAGTTAAAAAAGACTACAGGAAGACATTCAGAAGTCAGTTGCAAGATTACTTCTTTATTGGTGCTAAATTTCTTTCCAGCGAGCATTCTTTCGTCGTCTGAGAACAAAAAAAAGTTGCTGGGGGCCAGATCTGGCGAATACGGTGGATGCAGAAGCAATTCGAAGACCAATTCATGCAATTTTGCATTCGTTTTCATTGATTTGTGACAAGACGCATTGTCTTGATGAAACAGCACCTTTTTTTCTTCAAATGGAGTCGTTTTTTAACGATTTCATCCCTTAAACAATCCAATAACGCTATATAGTAATAGTTGTTGATGACCATCAACAGCGTTTGACAATCCTTCTTGTCATCAAATGTGAAGACAGTTTCAGATTTCTTAGACTGAAATCGTTCTGGTTTCACTGTCGGGCAGACCTGTCCATTTTGGAAGTATCAATGAATATTATGCCTTGCGCATCCCAGAATACTGATGCCATAACCTTACCAGCTAACTGTTGTGTTTTTCCTCGCTTTGGATTCTGTTCATCGTATGCAGTCCACTCAGCTAACTATCAATTGACTCCGGAGTGAAATGATGAAGCCATGTTTCTCACATTGTCACATATCGACGCAAAAATTCAGGTTTATTGCACTCAAACAGCTTCAAACACTGATCAGAATCATTAGCAGGTTGTTGCTTTTGATCGATTGTGAGCCCGAGTGGCACCCATTTTGCACACAGCTTTCGCATGTACAAATATTTGTAAATGATGTACACGTTCAGATGATATCTTCACAATGTCTGCTATCTCGATCAACTCAAATTCAAAATTATTCTGTGAACTTTTTGATTTTTTCGTCGGTGGCAGCCTCTTTTGGGGGGTCCACTGCGTTCACCGTCTTCGGTGCTGATTACACCACGGTTAAACTGAGCATACCACTCAATGATGGTTGATTTTCCTGGTGCAGACCCCGGAAACTCCTCATCGAGCCAAGATTTTGCTTCAACTGTATTTTTGCCCTTAAAAAAAACAATATTTTATCAGCACACGAAATTTTTTTTCATCTATTTTCAAATAACAAAAGGAGCTACACTCTCTCACTTTTCTCGAATCAACTCAAAATTTTGCATTGAACATGAAATTGCAAAAAATTTCATTTTCACTCCGACGGATAACTGAAATAATAGAAAAAATGAGTGAAGTCCAGCTCTGTTAAATAACATCATAACGTTCTTTCAATTCATACCCATATTTTCATAGTGATGGCTTCAGAAATATAGAGGGGGATGCAAATCAATATTTTTATAAGAGCAGATGCTCCCCATTTTATAAAGGAATTGCTCTCGATCTGAATGAATTGTATCCGGGTGTCCCAAATTCGTCCTCTAGTCAGAACCCCCTTGAGCTAAAAAAAATAAATGGAACATTACAGAGCGATTTGTTTTGTGTTCACTCAATTTTTTGTGCAGAGTTACTCAATTATCTCAAATTTCCTGTAATTCTTTGAAATATGTCAAATGGCTTTGACGTATGATTGAATAAATAAATAAATAATTGAAATATTCTGTCGGGTTTCTTGAAATTTGTGATTATTTTTATTTAAGGAATATACTAACTTGCATAACATAACCTCAACACATAACACATTACAAATGAAGAACACAAACTATTTAAACTTCTAATACATAGATTTAGCTTGTTTCTGAAGTGATTTTTTTGTTATTAAAGTGTTCTGTGTTTTCAGCTCGACAACATTCGAAGTTCACAGATGAATTTTATTGAATTATTCATATGATAATGAAAAAAAGTTAAATGGGTAACTCCTGTACGAAATGAAATAAACAAAGATAATAAATTATATGAGACGAATATCAGAGCTAATATGAGTGGTTGCAAGCTGAATACTTTATTATTATCGAAAACTCTTGTACGAAATGATATAAACAAGGATTATAAATTATTGGAGACGAACATCAAAGCTAATATGAGTGGTTGCAAGCTGAATTCGTTATCATTATCGAAAATGAAAGAGAATATTCGATATTTATTGCCAACGAAATTGCGGTAACTCATTTTTTTATTATAAATATCACCCGCTCATCAAATGTAATGGGAAAAGTGAGTTTATGATGGTTTTTCCAATATAGTAGCTCATTTGGAATCATTGGAAAGTGTGTAGGTTTCCAAGGGTGGCATAGCTCATTATTAAAATTTAAAATGGCTATATCTATCGCAAAGGAAGTGTTCTTTTTGATCTACTGTTAAAATATATGTATGAGTCAAAGACATATGTTGTAAAGCGCGGTCCCATGGGGGGGGGGTGTTCAAGGGAGTCAAGACCCCCTCCCCCAAATTGAACCACTTAATATGCGTTTCAAACAGACAATGTGCGAAATGGTTCCATCAAAAAACTTGAAGCTCATAACGGAGACCCCGCCAAAATTTAAGGCTAGGACTGCCCTTGTATGTGAGGTGAGTCAATAGTGCTCGATCGATCGATAAATCTTGGAAATTTTAGTCTAGGAGAATGATTCAAATTTTGACGGAATCGTCAGTAATCAGCGCATAAGTTTTTTGACTCTACAAGCTGTTCCAAAAGAGGTGAAAAATTGCTGAAAAAAATGAAAACTTTCGGAATAGTCTCAAAAGCCCTGAACTTCCTTTACTTTTGTGGAGATAGTCTATGGAATTCAGTGGAATATCGTATCACTGATATACACTGCGCAAAAAAATTAACGCACATTCTGAATATCTCAATTTTAATGAAAGTTAACTCTACATTGACTTTATAACTTATTTTTTATGTTCTCTCGGGAAGGTTTTGAACGAAACAAGACACATTAAATGGAAGAAAAATTCAGGATTTCACCGAATCTTATGTGAAAGAAAAAAATAAACAATTTTCAAAATACTGGAATGCTGATAAGTGATTTAATACTTGGTATTTCCACCCCTTGCGTTAAATACAGCTCGGCAACGACGGTTCATACTTAAAATGAGTGATCTTAAAATGTTCTGATCTAATCCTTCCCAGATTTCTCTGAGTTGGATTCCTAAGTCATTAAGAGTAGCTGGATGATTTTCTGAACTTCTCAGCCTTCTATTGGGGTTGTCCCAAACCTGCTCAATCGGATTGAGTTCTGGACTTCTTGTTGGCCATTCCATTCGAGAGACTTCAACCTCTTCAAGGTACTCCTGAACGATGCGCGCAAGATGGGGTCTGGCATTATCGTCAATAAAAATGAAATTTTCACCAATGTATGGGGAAAATGGCACTACATGTTCTTCAAGAATGTTCCTTATATACCTATCAGCATTCAAAGCTCCATTATCAACGACCACTAGGTCTGTTCGAGCAGTCAAAGATATTCCACCCCATACCATAATCGATCCTCCCCCGTAACCAGTAGTTTTCAGGAAATTGCACTGAGCATATCTTTCATGTGGCGTCTGTATACAAGGGAACGTCGATCACAATGGTAGAGGCAGAATCTAGACTCATCTGTGAAGAGAACTCCTTCCCAATCAGCCACTTCCTAATGGATATGCTCTCTCGCAAAATCCAAACGCGCCCTTCGATGGGCAGGGGTAAGAGCTGAGCCGACACGAGGCCTTAAATCATATTCTCTGAGGCGATTTCTTATTGTCTGAGTGCTAATTTGCACCTCATGAGTTTGCTCAAGCTGATATTGAAGGAGGCGAGCGGTTGCAAATCGTTGTCTCAACGAAGAAACTCTCAAGTAACGTTCTTGAATGGCAGTGGTTACCTTACCCGTGGTCTACCCTGTCCTGGTCTTCGGACATTCATACCTGTCTCCCTGAATCGCTGCAACATTCTGGACACACTTGTATGGGAAACTCCAAACCTTTCTGCAATTCTTGTGAATGTCCACCCTTCTTCTCGCAAAACTACCGCTTGGGCACATTCCTCTTGGATCAAATTGTGTGTTTCGCATTGCATAGCGATTGAGTGTAGAAAATCAAACGAAATAAAAACTATTGATCACTAGAATTGATCGAGAACAACTGATTTCAGACTGGAGCCAATACATTCAAAATCTGATAATCTCATCTTTTTTATTCGTGCTGGGAAAAAACATATGTATTGAAGAAAAACGTTGAAAGTGGATAACATATGCATGCATAATTCTGATTAAAATAATTATCATTGAGAACACCTTCAGTTGTAGAATAAATTTGAGATTTCCATAATGTGCGTTAATTTTTTTGCGCAGTTTATTTTCATTTTCGTTCGCTTCGTGTCAAATTTGATAGTTTATGTTGCGGACAAAATTTGCTTACTGAAGATGACATATCCTCACCTTAAGTTTATTACTCCGAGTTCGAATTCAGTGTAGGTAAACTTCCATTTATTTATCGTTAACAAATGGGTATGAAATGATTTGTGGAAATATATCTACTATACTTTCAAATTTTTGTATTCAGTTTTAACTCTCGTTCAGTTCAGAAAGGAATACTGCATCTGAGGGTGATATCTAGGACCTAATACAAAAAAAAACCGGAAAAAACACATTTTTCTTTGCAAGAATAAGAGTTAATCTTGAATATTTTTTGGAAAGCAATTGAGGATCATCCTACCATGTCAAAAACAGACTTGGTGGACTTTGTTTCAAAATCATCTGGACTGTTTAATTCCTCCATATACAAAATCCTTAGGGAAAATGAACAAATATAAATATTGACTCCACCCAAGAAGATAACAAATTTCTTAAAGATAATTTAATCGATTGACTATTTTGATATCAACCTCATTGTCAGAATAGAGAATATGTTTTATGATTGTGAATCTTGGTAAAACTGAAAAAAAAGAGAATCGAATCCGGAATGAATTTTTTCATCATTTTTCGGATATTATATTATCATTTTTCGGATATTCACCATCATTATTGTTGTATTTTTAATTTTCATTTCTATTAGTGTTTCGATTTTTGTATTATTTTTTCGAGTTTCATCAATTTATTCCTTTCATTTTGTCCA
Source organism: Harmonia axyridis (assembly GCF_914767665.1). Lineage (NCBI taxonomy): Eukaryota > Metazoa > Arthropoda > Insecta > Coleoptera > Coccinellidae > Harmonia > Harmonia axyridis. Next base: position 57,563,844 of record NC_059502.1, on the reverse strand, counting down.
TGTAGTGTTGGATTTTTGACACCACATATTTTATCATGTTGATTACAAAAATATAGAATTGGAGAATCTCCATTAACGTAATGGGGTATCTGTAAATACATATTTTATGTTGAGGTATTTTGTATATTTCATTTGTTGATTAATATAGAGTCAAAACTGTATAAGTTTATGTGGATCATTCTTAGTTCGACTCTGGAAAGACAGTATCTCTTCCTCTTCGAAGAACCTCCAATTTATTCGAGAGCTTGTTTATATTGGTCCGTCTCATATTTGAACAGACTTTTTTTATAGACAAATGGAATTTATTGCATGCATAGATGCAGGGTTCACATAACGCCAACCTACATATCTATATGCATGATGAGATTAGGATATATAGTGTGTATAAAGACTATAAAGTATGATAAGATTGGATCTTGTGCTATCAGGGCCGTCGTTAGGGAGGGGGGAGGTAAGCCAAAATTGAAGGGCGGCATTTAAACTAGATCAACGAAAACCACATGTGTAGAAATTCAAAGTACCGAATGAGATTTAATTCATTCAGCAACAACAGCAAAGAATACCAACAAATTTAATTAACATCAAAGGTGAAGCATTATGCATTATACTCAAAAATATCCAGATGTCGCGTAATCCCCTCATAGAGCTGTTTACGAGTTATATTGACGCTAAAAAAATACATGCACTCATCAGGTTTATCGGCGTTCGCTAAACGTTGCCGAATTTTATTGCTACATGAGGCGGCTTCTATATTTTTTTTTCACAATTGTCCGATCGAAACGAATCCATTTCACTATCTCCAACTTATTCTCCTCAAGAAATATCTTCTTCTTCTTGGAGTGCCTATTCGCGACGAATGTTGGCGACCAACATGGATTCGAGAAATATAAGAAGTTTTATTATTTCATACCATATTTCATTATATTATAATTTCTTTTATATCAAATTAAATAGTATTGAGCATTCGAATTTAACATGATGATTCATCAATCCGATTGTTTTATTCGATAACTTAAAGGAAAAGAAAAAAAATATTCAAGCTTCTTATGAAGTCAAAATTGAACAGAAAAGGGCGGCAGATAATGGAGGGTGACATTATCTACTTTTTCTGAGAAATATTGATTTTTTAATTTCAAACAATTTCAGAAATGATTTTTTTACCAAATTCACACTGAGAGAAGTGTTTATTTGATATTATCGAAAATATTTAATAAATCATTTATTGGATATATGAACAAACAAATATTAGTTTCATGGAAATAAATAATAATTTATTTGAAATCCCACCAATAATCATCATTTATTATTACACTTCATTTATTTACGCATAACTTATATTAATAATGCTGAAGAAATATCCATTTGAAGGAAATAAATATAGTTGAGGTTAATATATCATTGAGTAATAATTAATAAACCTTATTTATATGTAATATGTATCCATGCTGAATAAAAAAAATATTTCAATTCAGTAATGGTTAACGTATGTCTTAGATAATTATTTTAGTTGTTTCTATTATGCGATTGTTAGGGTCTGAGAAGAACCGTTTGCCTAATTAGGTAATTTTTTAGACTTCATATTGAGGGTATCCGGGTTTGAACCCTAGTCATCTTGATCGCATCTGTTCCCTCTAACCACTGTTCTGCCAACATCACTAATAACTAATCAGGTACAAACGATCTAAACCCAAAATTCAGGACAGATGTGCTAAGCGGCGTTCAATAAGCCCATAGTAACACATATTTTATGTTTGAAAAGGAAATTCAAATCAAAGGAAAAGTTCGAGGACAGATCCTTCAAGGAGATGGGCTTCTCTTTGAGGGATGTGTCCTCAAACTTTTCCACAGATTGGATCGCTAGAATTATGTTAGTTTGTTAATTATTAATGAATCCTATTTTCTGAGTTAATAAATTATTGAATTCTTGAGTTTATTTATAAATAGCAAACTACCAGTTGAGAGTTTGTTGATAATGAATTTATGTTATTGTGGAGATAACGTTCATATAAATTATTTATAACCGAAATATATTAAATATTATCAAATACTTTTCAAACAAATATGTTATTCTCTATTAATAAATTTTTTTGAATTCATAATTTAACTATTAATGAATATAATAAATATAAATCTGCTGTAATTGTTGTGAGTAAATAACCTCCAAATAAGTGCTTTATTAATAAAAAAATATGGTTTCTCTCAGTGCACTAACCTTAACCTCTTTGCATCGACAATGTCTACAACATCTATTCGAATTAAAAATAATGGTCCACCGTATCATCCGGTTGTTTTGTTTAATCATATCAAGGGGAAAAAAACGAAATGTTCGAACGTTTTACGAAGTCGAAACTCAGCGCAGAAGAATCGGAAACATGAATTCAATTAATATATTTCATCATATATTCATAAGAATACATTTGAGCACTTTCATTATTTTTCCTCAGTACATCTATGAATACAATTACTTAGAGAATAAGAAAAGGAAGAAGAAATTCACGGTGTACAGGGTGGGCAAATTTCGATGTTTTAGCACTACAACTTTTGAACCAGCGGAGATAGACAAAATCTGATACCCACTTCTCGATCTCTTTTTCTGAGAAACTAACAAGGGTAGTATTCATTTTTGGCCACCTTCTTTTGTTTTCGAGTTACAAGCAAAAATTGGAAAAATGGCGATATCGAAAAACATATATATCTCCGCTAATACTGATGATAGAGCTCTGAAATTAAAACATTATACAGACACTTTTTTACGTAGAATCCAGTGGCGTACTCGTATTTCCAAAGGGGTTTCTAATTACGAAGCTATTACCCAAAGTTATGTTTTTTCAAATGGGAACACTAGATTTTTGTGTAATTTTCTGAAAGCTTGATTTTTCCTGATTTCAAAAATATATAACATCGTATGATTCGTATCAAAATGAATAACAGAAAATGGTCAAAAACCTTTTTTTACTTAAGAGTCTCAATATTTCTATGGTTTCAACTGTTGATGAGCCTTTCTATAACAAGAGCAGTGTCCTTCCGTCAATCTGATTATTTCTATGCTTTTCACTTATTTCTACAAAATTCGAATCTATTTTTATTTCATACAAATAGTTTCGAAGAGATAAACGAACTTGGAAAAAGTTTCCTAGGTAGCTTGAACACAGTTTCAAATATTCATCTATTGAAATATCGAGAAGAGGTGTCGACTGTGCATTGTGCAATTGTTGTCATTATTAGGTGAAATATTATTTCTTGTTTGTCCCTTCGTAATTGAAATGTTGAGTTCAATCATATATGCATTGTTTCATATGCTGTTTAAAATGGATTGGTACTTGTGCGTATTGATTCTGGAGACCTATGTAAATAATCTCCTGATACATGCATCTTAATACAACTCTTTCGATTGAAAAATTCGATCTTGTGGTTTCTCTGTTATTTCCAAATCAATTTTTAGATAAAAATTTATAAAACATATTATCTAGATTCGAATTTTGTAGATATGAGTGAAAAGCATAGAAATAATCAGATTGACGGAAGGACACTGCTCTTGTTATAGAAAGCTCAATTTTTCTGTGTTCATCAACAGTTGAAACCATAGAAATATTGAGACTCTTAGGTGAAAAGAGGTTTTTGGCCATTTTCTATTATTTATATTGATCCGAATTATACGATGTTATATATTTTTGAAATCAAGAAAAATCAAGCTTTCAGAAAATTACACAAAAATCTAGTGTTCTCATTTGAAAAAACATAACTTTGGGTAATAGCTTCGTAATTAGAAACCCCTTTGGAAATACGAGTACGCCACTGGATTCTACGTAAAAAAGTGCCTGTATAATGTTTTAATTTCAGAGCTCTATCATCAGTATTAGCGGAGATATATATGTTTTTCGATATCGCCATTTTTCTAATTTTCGCTGAAAACTCGAAAACAAAAGAAGGTGGCCAACAATGAATACTACCCTTGTTAGTTTCTCAGAAAAAGAGATCGGGAAGTGGGTATCAGATTTTGTCTATCTCCTCTGGTTCGAAAGTTGTAGTGCTAAAACATCGAAATTTGCCCACCCTGTACAATATGATTTGATGTTTGTAACCCAGGTATTAAACTGGAAAAAGGAGAGTAAGTTATGAGGTGATGACCAGTTGTGTTAGTAGAGTGTTCAAGAATATTTCCTAGTGCTGTACCACAATAAAGTTCATCAGTGTTTTGATAATCCCCACGAAAACGCAATACAACCAAACCACCGCCCCCCGGCTCTTTTGCTCAGAACAAAACCCCAAACCTGCAAGGGTGCCGACTTTTTGCCAGGGCGGCAGAAACGCTAGAGCGAGTTCTGGACCCTGATTATTCAATATTAGTTTTTAGCATTCTGCAGAGTAAGCTTCTGTTAGGGCATAAGCGTAGCCTATGAGAGGTCTAGGGACATCACTTAGGATATAAAATCCCCTGTTAATTTTAAATTTCTTAAATGGTTACCTGAAAGGAAACTCAAATAATTGTTATATTAATACATTCATTATTACAGCATATCCCGAATATGTTCCACACGGCGAGCATATGGCTTACTCTAGCATTAGCAGCGCAACGTTACATCTACGTATGTCACGCTCCTTTGGCTAGAAAGCTATGCACCATGGACAACGTATACAGATGCCTCATCTACATTCTGGTTCTTGCAGCCTTGCCCCAGTGTTTCCGAATGTTGGACACCCGTATTGTACAGGTACGAATTATGAGAATTGATTTTTGCATTTATCGAGAGGAGCTGAGTTTGAACAATTCATTGATGCTGTCTTAAATCTTATCAAAAAGCAATGATTAAATACAATATTTACAATTTTCAGTACAATAAATGAAAATTCAAATATACATTTTAATTTATGATTTTTTCCAATATTCCTACCTTATATATTTTTTTTTATTTTCCGGGGCAACTGTTTGGTCTTTGATTCTGGTGGCTGCTGGATGATCTTGGGGTGTCGATGTATCACCGTACCTACCATTGGTTGGTTTCATATTCCGTCTCAGCAACGGAAAACCTTTATCGCCTTGCAATAATGTATTCCACGTTCTACTCTCCTGGAACATAGCGTATGTCGTGGAGAATTGAAATATGTAATACAGATGTCAGAACTGCCGGGGCGAGAACTGCTCTGGCTACTGATTGAAGGCGTACATCAAGGACTTGTGGTTCATAAAGATGGTTAAGTTTCTAGCTGAAGTGTTTGATGGCTAGTAAATCTTGGTCGTAGGCTCCATATCGGGTGGCGACAGTTTCTTCGAGAAAATACCAGTGGTTACCATTCACTGTTGACTATTTGCTGAAGGGTTGCTCTTACTACTTAATGAGAATAGGTCTAACAGGTCCCCATAGATTCTGTGGGGAGGAGGAAGAAACTCCGGATCACCTGGTGACGGAATGCCTCGCCATCGCTAGCCAACGCAAAACCTGCTCTGGACACGAAACTTGGAAGTGGGGAATTAGCCTCCTTGAAACCATCCCAGATATAGGAGTTCATCAGAACTCTGGAACTAGAAGGCAAGCTGTAGATCACGTTATGAAGAGAACAGTTCTGATGGGGGCACAATAGACCATTAGGTAGCAGTGAAACGAAACCTCCCTAATTAAATCTAAATCTAATGCAGTGTCTGATGCATCAGTCAGTCACCAAGACTAGAGATGCACCATTCTAGGGTTTGGGCCACCAATGATGCTGTGGCTAGCATCTTCTGAAAAGGCGGTAGTAGCTTCTGTGATCCAATGAATTATCGCCTTCCTCTTCAGGGCACCAGTATATCGTTGAGCGGCGCCAATGTATGTGATGCTTTGGGTATGACAACGATAGAAGTTTATTTTAAACGAAAATACTCGCAATCTCTGGCGGTTGTCGGTTTGCTATACTCTATGATATCTTGAACCCTATTATTATTATTTTTATTATTTGAACTGGGGTCGTTGTGGTTCGGTAATCCTTCCGGGAACTGCGACCATGTACATCTTTTGTTCTCTACCCTACTCGTTCATGGAAACCCAAGGAGGTCGTTAATGGCGTTAATAAAACTGACAACTTCCTTAGGGGCCTTGGCCGTTACCTCTCTGGTATCCAGGACCTGCTTACCCATATGAATGGTTCTTAAGCCAGCCAGCTCCGGACACTTGCATACCATGTGTCTGGCTGTTTCTGCTTCTGATCCACAGAGCCAGCAAATCTCATCTGCTGACTTTCCCATACGGTTAAAATGATATTTGTACTGACAGTGCCCCGTTAGCAGTCCCACCATCACCCGAAGCTCGGCTCGTGACAGCTTCAAAAGCTTTTTGGCGTAGGTAGGTGAAATCGTCACGAATTTCTTTGCCTGAGCAAGTCTAGGAGTGTTAGTCCAATGGGTTATCCTGTTGTTCAACTGCCATAGCTGGACCGCAGCTTTATGTCTTAAACCCTATCTGGTAGTGGTTTCGTACCCTCAGCGGAAATGAGGTAGCCTAGAAAATTCACATCCAGTTGTCCGAAAATGCACTTCGCTGGGTTAAGGACGATGAGGTTGTGTGGAGCCGCTCCAATCTGATCCGGAAGTGTTTCATGTATTCATCTTCGGACGATGACGTGGTCAGCACGTTATCAATAGGTAAAGCTGAAGCAAAAGTCCGGAGACAACTATTGGCTGTTGGCTTCGAACTCCTTCTTGGCTGCAGCTTGAATTCCTTATATGTGATGAAAAGGAGATGCGTCGATGGACTAGGATCAGTGACAACCTCTAGTAAAGACCCCCCCGTTTCCTGAGGTGAAGTTGCAAGGCTGTCTGCACCTATTATACCCTGCTCTAAATGTCCAGTGATACCATCACTTGCCATCGGATGGCTATCGGATGCGACTTTGGATTCTTGGATGACAGTAGAAACGGCCTCGGCTACTCGTGGATAGGTCTACGCGTACTACCAGCTACCCTCTCACGGTTGCTATCTACTGGTTGAGTCCTAGAGTGTCAACTTTATACTAATGATGGATTCTATGCTGGTCACCTCGTTTATCTGGCAAATGGAAGGTCAGGCGGCTTTCTTTATGTGATCTGTGTAGACTGCCAAGTCTCAGACATTGCTCTCTTTGAACACGGCCAACAACACTAGAAGGACGGTTCATCCATAGCGATTTAATCAGGTTTTACGAGACTATTGAATCTACAATCCCCTGTTAATAACGAGAAATTGTGAGGGATTACAGTCTTCTATTCCAGGAAATGTATTTTCTGGCGTGGCCCACAGACGTTGAATAAGCTCCGTCCAAAGTTTGTGGTAGGTCTTGTGGGTAGGTGGGTCTATTTTGATGTACTTTATCTCGTTGGCATTTTGGCTGGTAGAACACTCACGTTGTAGCCAAACTGTGGAAACTTCTTTCGGCCATGACAAACCATAAATCAGGATCGGCTGCGAAAAATTCTGGCATACAGACGGCGACTCCCAATACTTGTGCTTCTTGTCAAATTTTTCTTCACAATTTCTTTTCCAATTATGTCGGATTTCTTGTTCAAATCCTATCAGGGTCACCAACTTTTAGGTGGAGTATACTTAAATTGTTACTAATTACATTTCTGTTACATTTCCTCCGCTAATACTGATATTTATCCACATATTATGCTTCATTGTGTGAAGTTAACAATTTTTTGTATTGCCCTTTCTCAAAAGAATATACAATATAAAGTAAGGGGTGTTTTTTTCGAGGTATATAACTTTAAAGTGGCACTACTGTTCAAGATGGCGACCGATTCAACAGCTGTACCAGTGATTTATTCTCAGTTTGGTTTGGCAATTCATCATGAATAGACTCACGCCTGAACAACGCTTGCAAATAGTGCAATTTTATTTCGAAAATAATGGTTCTTTGCGGAATACGTATCGCGCACTACGGCCATTTTATTTTGTTTAGCGATGAAGCGCACTTCTGGTTGAATGGCTATGTCAACGAACAAAACTGCCGCATTTGGATTGAAGCTAATCCTCAAGTGTATGTCGAAACACAGTCGAAACATGTCGTTACATCCAGAAAAACTGACTGTTTGGTGTGCTTTATGGGCTGGTGAAATCATTGGTCCGTACTTCTTCAAAAACGATGATGGCCAGATCGTTACAGTCAATGGTGATCGGTATAGAGCCATGATTACTAACTTTTTCATTCCTAAATTGAACAACCATGATGTCCAGGAGCTGTGGTTCCAACAAGGCGGCGCAACATGTCACACAGCTCATGGCACAATCGATTTATTGAAAGACACGTTTGGTGACCGCCTAATTTCACGTTTTGGACCTGTGAATTGGCCTCCAAGATCTTGTGATTTAACACCGCTAGACTACTTTCTGTGGGGCTATGTAAAGTCATTGGTCTATGCGGTTAAGCCACAAACCCTTGACCATTTGGAAGACAACATTCGCCGTGTTATTGCCGATATACGACACAAATGTTGGAAAAAGTCATCGAAAATTGGACGTCCAGATTGGACTACATCCGAAACAGCCGTGGCGGTCATATGCCAAAAATCATATTTAAAATGTAATGCCACAAGATTATCTTGCGGATAAATAAAATTCATGTCAATCGAATAATCCATCGTGGTTTTATTGCAATTTAAAGTTCTATAGCTCTAAAAAAAACACCCTTTATAAAGAATCTGGAAACTCTGGTATTGATGGTGGTTAAACGTTCAGGGGGAGACTCTGAATTCTTGTCTGCAGAATGCCTGATTTCACGGCTATTTAGGCCGTTTTTGCCTCCATTAGCATCGCTTTATGAATATCACGAAGGGGTGTGGTTTAACTAATTTGTCGTGTTTGTTCCGAATTCTTTGTGCTGAAATTTGCTTTCCTTGAGGGAATTGTGAGTTTTTCTAAAACAGAAACATATAATTCTCAAATATTTTCACTTATCGAAAATCTCGGCGGAAGATTCAACTTTTTAGTGAAATTCATCTAACTTTTCAAAGAAAATCTTTTGAAACGGTCACATCATTTACATATAACGTCCAATGAGCCGCTGATTTCCATGAAAGCTAGCTTTCAATACTGATTGCTTAATTGTCATGAACGGGTTGGTCAGAGAATGTTGACCAACGTTCACTTATCTCCGGTTGAGGAGATGTTCTTTCAACCTCTGGAAGAGCGGCTTTCCAGAGGTCTCGGGTAATGAATAATTATGTAAGTTTCACAAAGATGTTATGTGTGAGTCCAGCCCGTCGCTTCAATGGACAGGTCTTTTTAGTTGACTTTCTTTCTCTAGGGACAGGATTAGTTTTCTGGGTTAATAAAAGTCGATTGAAATTTTACACTCAAATATAATAAAGAAAAATAAAAAATATCCAAAATTACAATATCAAGGAAGTTTATATTTCTGACTCAACGGCCAAAATATTATGATTAAAATTAAAAAATGTCTCAAATAATCTATTATTCAAACAAAAGAAACAAAATAACCAACTTTGAACTTGGCGGAATCGGGATTACTCAGATAAACTTATTTTCATCGAAAAAGTATTCAAAAATCATCAAATAAAATAAAATTAAATAGCCAAAAGATTATACCTTGCCCTTATCCCGCGGTGCTAGGTGAATAATTAGGCCCTGCCTAAACCTAATTTTAATTTCTGCAAACTTTCCACTCGAAACGTGTTATTCCTTTTTAATAACTCCACTCCCGATTCGCGCACTCCGAGCTAATCTAATTTATACCTAAACAAATTCTAAAACTTTATCAAAAAAAAATTAGTAATCCCTGTTTTTCTATTTCTGACCTAACTCTTCCTTTCTCAGAGCTAAAACAATTCCTTCTTCCTTAAAAACTTAAAATTCCTTCAACTCTCTATCATCTACTAAATTTCCTTTATTTTTGATTCAGCCTTGTTAAAAATTACTCTGATTTTCAAAAGAAATTGTTTTAATCTAAGTCCGGTTTCGCGACCGACGTTCGAATTCTCTCAACCCTTCTCAATAAGAGACCCTAAGCGATACTGACTAAAAACTTAAGCCTCATCATTCCTTCTTCATTTTTCGTCAACAGACCCCACCAGCTCAAGCAAATTTTCCTGCTGTCTCATCTAAAACAACACTTCGAATATGCCTACAGCCTGACGGATTTTCTGCTGTGTCATATGTGACCAAAACGCATTTACTGAACTTAGATAAGCCGAGATTTAGTTTATTTTTTCTTATCCGTGAAAAATATATCGATTTCACCAACGCAGTGAGACGATAACTAAGAGAAGCAATAATTGAAAAATAAAACATCCAGCTTCTAAGATAAGATCAGTTTACACAAGTCACGATCGCTCTTTTGAATTTAACGTATATTCTTTCTGAATAATAATCCCAATAATTTCAATAGTTTCAATGATTTCCAAATTTCCGATTTACTCCGATAATTTCAATAATTACCAAATTTCCGATTTACTACATAATAGAGATATTTTCATTATAGCTAGACCGTGTGAGTATTGTTAGATTCTTAATAAATCGTTTTTTTTCACACACACAAAACGAAAACAAAAATTTGATTCTTTTTTAATGCTTTTTTTATATTGAATACTTCTTATTGTTTCAGATTGATATTTTATGGCACAACCGAACTACCCACGTATGCAAGAGAGTCATTGCGAGTTGGGTGCAAGATTACCTATCAGAAAATGTCTATTTCACAACGTATTATATGTTCCGAATAGTTTTCGTTCACCTCATTCCCTGTGTGGCCTTAATAATCCTGAATCTTCTCCTTTTTCAAGCTCTCAAACAAGCTCAACAACGAAGGGACATGCTCTTATCGAAGAAAAATCAGAAGAACGAGTGCAAAAAACTGAGAGACTCCAATTGTACCACTCTGATGTTGATCGTGGTAGTGACAGTGTTCTTGATTGTGGAAATTCCCTTAGTTGTTGTCACTTTATTGCACATCATATCAAGTGTGGTCATAGAGTTTTTAGATTACTATATGGCAAATTCACTTATACTGATTACGAATTTTATGATAATATTAAGTTACCCCATCAATTTCGCTATTTATTGTGGAATGTCTAGGCAGTTTCGAGAAACTTTCAAAGAACTCTTTGTGCGAGGGGCAGTGTCAACAAGAAACGGTTCTTCTAGGTATTCATTAGTGAATGGTCCCAGAACTTGCACAAATACTAACGAAACTGTTCTTTAAATCAATTAAAATCAGAATATTGAAAGGCACCATCCATTGCTTTATGCAATATTTTTCAGTATCTAAGTATAATGAAACTGATTATGCCATATCAAATATTCGATAAAGATTCATTAAGTTTGTGTAATTTCTCTCGATATTAATTGAATCTATTTGAATGAATAGCCCCAATTATTCTTTACCTTCAAGTACTTACATATCAACTGTTATGTGTTTGATTGCTATCTTTTCAATTATTTCGCATATTGATATTGGAAAAAATATTGTATTCTTTTGTACTAACAAATTGATTATCTATTTCATATTATCATTTTCGCTTCAATCTATTCGTTCAACAGTTGGGTGGAAATTTTTCATTAATATAAAAGTTCGGAAAATACATTCGGAAAAATTAGATATTAACGTTATACCAAAGAATACTCATAGACCAGTGGAACATTGCAACAAACAAAACGTCTACGTGATACTTTATCGAATAGATGAGTGTTTTCTTTCAATGGCGAAGTGGGGATAGTCACAAGACTGCACTGCGGCTTGGTAGTCGATTAGCCGAATGACTCGAATGTCTCGAATCAGTCGTTCTTCAACGGTAGGTTGTAAAACCAAAACTGGCTGAAAATAGATACGACAATATTATTCCATTGAATGCGAAGAATTCATTTGCGAAAATGAACACAAGAAAATTCCTCCTTGAAAATCGGTACTTTTCGCTAAATCTGGTTTGAAAATTAAATAAATCCTACGAATTATATTGTAAACCAAAAACGATTTCTAAAAATGCGAAATCAATCGTACATAATTTTAAATTAAATGTTCAAATAATCCACCTTGTTGAGCCAAATTATAAAGAGATAACCACATATCTCTGAGCAAGTTTTGGCACGAAGTTGGATTATTCTGAACTCTAAATCATTAGTATTCGTTGCTCTATCAGTTTGTTGTCCATAAACCAAATTTTTCAGATATCCCCAAACAAAAAATCATTAGGAGATAAATTTGGTGATTTGGAAGGCCTTATGATCGTGCCATTTGTAGATATGACATGGTCTGAACAAGACATCCCTAGATATTGTGTGACTACCCTGTAGCTGTCGAACTGTCGGAATAATTTCATTCTCTAAAAGTTCCAGATGTTTGGCAGCGTTCGGGTTACCATGGATAAAAATGAACCTCTGATTTAATTCCCCAGTATTTCTGTCCAAACATTCAGTTTTTGATGATACTGGCTGATACTGACTCATTTATTTGATAATGCATCACGCAGATGTTTTTATTGCTGCTCTGTTCCACTGCACCATGAGTATTTTGTGGACTAACTTTGAAAGTCCCAGTTTTATTAATTTATTTTCCAAACATGTATACACTGCAGTAAGCCTCCGAGTCTACCGAATAAAATGTCAGGTTTTCAATTTTCATTCGAAATTTTTCAATCGCCTGATACATTTTAGCCAATACTGGAGATGATTTCCGTACATTGTGTGTTAATGTATGATAATGGTGATAAGTTCTAGGTATCTTATTATCTTCAGTGATTCGATTTTTTCAAATTTTATAACGGAAATCTAGTTGGGTCAAAAGTGATGTCATAGACATTTATGTATGAGAAAACGGAGAAGGCATATTGCCTCATTTATTGGCAGAGTATTTATCTTCACTATCAAAAAACAAAATTCCAACAGTTTTTCCTCTATTAAAAAAATTGCTATTTCCAATAACTCTTTGTGGAATTAAAATGATTTTGTGGTGAATTATATCAGTTAGCCCAATTGAAATTTAATTGATTGATGAATTACTTTTATTATTTTGTTTGATCAAAGTCTGGATCAAATTATTTCTGTGCATCATTTTATTAAAAAGTTGAGTGAACGATCAATGTTTTATGAAACCTGCAGTAATAGTGGAGGTTTTTATGGCCAAATAATTTCTGGGTTGCATTCTAGTTCATTCTTTGTATATAGTATAGGATCCCGATATAGAACGACCTTCACCGAGATGCTTATTTGATAAAACGTATTTTATATTCAATTTAACATGTCAATGAATATATCACATATGGGTTGCCTAACAAATTTTAGTCCAGAGTAGGTTTAATTAATGATTGAAAAAAATTTTTTTTCGAACATTTCACCGGTTTGCTTATTAGATAAATTCTATACCAATCGAAAGTATGAAGCCCATAGAATGTGCAAACGTTAGGTTGCCTATTTTTTTCCGGTCACAACTCTCGGTTGCCAGGTATAAACAGGTCAATCTATACTAGCATTTTGCAACGGTCTGACTATTTAATCAAAATCAATATGATTAAAGATTATTTTATTATGAACACGGTGGTATAGGGTTGCCTGCGAAAAATCAGTCCAGAATCCCGGTTGTCGAATTTTAAAAAGTTAAATATTGCTGCGAGTGAGGACACAGCATAGCAGCTGTTTGAAGTCCGTCCAGTGAAAGAAAGAGAGTGCGCATGCTATTTGTTCTTGGAAATGAAAAGGATAGCGGTAGACTCGTATATGCGTGCATTATTTTGGAGCAGATAATTATCAAAATAGATGAATAGTTATTTAATTTTTTTTTAATCAATTAATTATTTATGTGTGTATATTTTTTATGTGACACTAAATGAAAAGGATAGCGATAGACTCGTGTATGCGTGCATCATTTTGGAGTAGATAATTTTTGAAATAGAGGAATAGTCAATTAATTATTTATGTGTGTATATTTTTTATGTGACACTGAAGAATCTTTACTAAAAAAGAAGGTTATAGTAATACATATATAATACTAATCTTGCAAATTTCATCTTTGTTATTAGACGACAAAATGAAAAACAACAATTAAAAAAATACTTCTGTTTTTCATGAAAAATTATAAATACAAGAATTTTTTGAAATTATTCAGGTTCCGAGTCATCGGACATATAACTATGATCTCCAACTTCTGAATCTTCTTCGTCATCATCACTCTCTGTTTCAGTTTTTTCGACAATGTCTTCTATCTTCAAAGGTGTATGAACCCCAATGAATCCTACTGGTTTAAAATATTCACCTAAGAACCAACCGCAGTTCTCAGGCTGAAGTTTCACGCATATTGGATCCGTTGCATTAAGCCACATGCAATTTACAAAAATAGTTCGTGAAATTTTTTGAATTAATGATATCCAGCATGGTGGTATGGAGTTGGAGTCGAAGCCTTTTATTTTTTCTAAGAAGTGCTCACTGTCTTCTTTGGCAGAATAATTTTTCATAAAAATGCGATATCTCATGCGAAAATAAAACAAGATTTTATTTCAAAATTTGAACGCCAAAAAAAAAGGAGAAAAAAAACCGAACAGAAACAAATAGGATCAAAATAGCAAATATAAACAAACAAATTTATATATTTAAATAAACAAAAGGATATAAATAGAAATAAAAACTAAAATCTGTCAGATAAAAATAACATTAAATAAAGCAATGAATTACTACAGTTGAACATAAAAAAATTATTGAAAAATCAGTATCAATCTGCAGTCAAATCATCGTCTTTAACATCCATACATAAACTTTCACTATCCATCGAATCGAGCATATTTTTTGTTGGTTGAAAACGACAACAATCTCTTTAAGTCCTTCTTTAGCATGTTATAATAATGCTATATTTTTATTTAGAAATCTGTTTCTACCAAAATCTACTAAAATCTACCAAAGGATTTCTTCCTACTAAAAACTCCATGAAAATGCGAAAAATCTACTAAAAAAGTAGATTTCTACTAAATCTGGTCACACTGTATACGACTCTATCGCTATCCTTTTCATTTCCAAGAACAAATAGCATGCGCACTCTCTTTCTTTCACTGGACGGACTTCAAACAGCTGCTATGCTATGTCCTCACTCGCAGCAATATTTAACTTTTTAAAATTCGACAACCGGGATTCTGGACTGATTTTTCGCAGGCAACCCTATACCACCGTGTTCATAATAAAATAATCTTTAATCATATTGATTTTGATTAAATAGTCAGACCGTTGCAAAATGCTAGTATAGATTGACCTGTTTATACCTGGCAACCGAGAGTTGTGACCGGAAAAAAATAGGCAACCTAACGTTTGCACATTCTATGGGCTTCATACTTTCGATTGGTATAGA
This sequence comes from Harmonia axyridis, assembly GCF_914767665.1. Lineage (NCBI taxonomy): Eukaryota > Metazoa > Arthropoda > Insecta > Coleoptera > Coccinellidae > Harmonia > Harmonia axyridis. The sequence continues at coordinate 57,548,553 of NC_059502.1, read as the reverse complement.
ATTTATCTAATAAGCAAACCGGTGAAATGTTCGAAAAAAATTTTTTTTTTAATTATTAATTAAACCTACTCTGGACTAAAATTTGTTAGGCAACCCATATGTGATATATTCATTGACATGTTAAATTAAATATAAAATACGTTTTATCAAATAAGCATCTCGGTGAAGGTCGTTCTATATCGGGATCTTAGACTAATAGATTTCAACAATTTTCATGATTGATTTTCACTATAGAAGAATGGCATAACTGAGAAACTTGTATCAAATAGATGGAATACTGAACATAATGTTTGTGTCTTGTCAATATTAAATAAATTCCTACGTGTAGTCTGAGAATATAAGTCTATCCGTTGAATTAGAATTATGTGATGATGTTGAAATATAGAAAATCCTTTTTATTTTTGTAAAGAACAATTAATTATATGTTCAGTTCTCACGAAAACAGAGCCCTTTTCGTGTGAACTAATCTTAGTTAATAGTTATCAAAGAAGAAAAAAAAAACATGTATTAATGTACTGATTTTCATGTAATGCGCTCATCCATGAACAATGTGAAAAATGTTCTATTTTGATTGTAATAAAATTGATGTACCCACTTCATTGGAAAATATTATTTCATTATGTTTTGATAAAAAACTACCTAAGGATACTGCCCCTATACGTTTTTATAATATATATATAATATATCTCCCATAACAATAAATGGTGGCTATGAATTACTAAAGTCATTGATTTATTGATTATTTATTTGTTCCGAAATCAATGCTGGGGACGATTAAATTCAGACTACACTAATGTATCCTAAATGAAAAGCTGTTGCCTATATAAATATGAACATATATAGAATAGACTTACTTCCCGATACTCGCCGGTAGTTGCCCAAACATTTCGATGAAACCAGTGAAAATGAAAAAACGAAGTACCCCAAATTCTGTGGGTTAGGAATTTCTGATTTCGAGGATATCTTCTTCTTCTTCTGAAACAGATCAATCTTCAGCCAGTATTGCCCCTGATTGAGAGAGTCTGAATATGGGTTCAGCCTGAGAGACTATGTACCCAATCTCGGTAGTGTGAATTTCAGTCTTGATCCTGGGTCCTGGGACAACAGGTATCTTGGAGATCCAATCCCAGGACTGATTTTCGTATTTCCAAGGAATATAATTAAACCCTTGAAAATACGAAATGGGGCATCCGGCAAATTCTTATTATGTTTCCTAAACATGCGGCAAAAATTCAGGGGGTTGTTCCTTGGAATATTTTAAGCATGTTTTGTCCTTGGATGATTTTTGAAAAACCTCTTTGTTTCGAAGATACAGGGCGAACAACATTTTTCATATTTTTAAAATTAATAATAGTTTAAATAAAAATGCGTACCGCACTGTGTTTACTAAGTAGGTACAATTTATTTTTAAATTTGTTAAACAACATTCCAATTACTAAAAACGGCCAGTTTTTTGACTAAAAATTGATAAGTGCAGATGGTAAAGGAATACAGATTAAACACGGTTTTCATTTGAATTCGTTTTGTGTTGTATTAGCAATTAACATTTTATCTTTGACTATTATGGATGCTTGTATGCTGGCTAGAGGTGGTCATTTTCAACAGTTTTTGTAGGTTGAGTTGAATTTTCATGTAATTTTTCATAATAAAATGTTATTATCTGAAATTTTGTTTCCCCTATATCTTCGAAACAAATAGGTTTTTCAAAAATCATTAAAGGACAAAATATTCTTAGAATAGTCCAAGGAACAACCCCCTGAATTTTTGCCGCATATTTAGGAAACACCCTGTATAAAGTGTTGGCACTGTATACTCTGTTATTTTTTTATGGCAGATGCTCGAAGGCAAACCTAAATCGATTGGACAGAGCTGAATATGCTCTGCTTTGATCAGCATTATCTCTCAATCAATAGGTTTCTCTCAGACAACCAGTTATGAGCTTTCTCCAGGTTTGCTGGCATTTATTCTGTCATCCCTGACATATCACTGCCACTCATCAATAAACATAAGTCGTCCGCATATTGTACAGTTTGTATGTTAGATGCAAAAAGATTAGGTGGGAGAAGAGAATATAAGTTATATAAAGGAGGGGGAAGAACACCTCCCTGTTATACTAAACACAAATCATGGTTGGTTTATGCACCATTCCTAAGGACTAAGAAAACTAAGAACTAGGAATTGAACGCTGACAAATCAATGAGGGCGTTTATGCATTTTACCTAAGGACTTAGAACTAACACTATGACTAGAAAGTTGGCCAACTTTTAACTAAGAACTAAGCTATTATTTAAAATAATGAAGTTGTAGCATGCTACATTTCAAATTAAAATTATTCAACTGAACAAGACAGTTGATGAAAATCTGGGAGTACGCCAATGCGTCTCTTCGTGCATGTGTACCCGATACAGTAAAACTGTCATATCATTTATATTCTTTTTTTCTTTGAATGTTATCGATATAGTTATCGCAGCGAATTTTAAGAAATTGTTTTCCTCTATTTTATTCATAAAACCCCCTGTATTGTGAACAAGGTGATATCTCGTTGATTTGTTTGGTGGAGACCTTTGGAATTTCCATATCAAGGACATGAAGCCCGCTTTAAGTAGAGAAGATGATCCTGAATATTTCCCTCCTGTCAAAAATTCTATGTATATGGAGAACAATTATCGAAAATTACAGCGAATATTTCCCTCCTGTCAAAAATTCTATGTATCTGGAGAACAAATTATCGAAAATTACAGCGAATATTTCCCTCCTGTCAAAAATTCTATGTATGTGGAGAACAATTATCGAAAATTACAGCGATAATTGCACTGTAGGAAGCGAAACTGCACTGCGATAATTGTTCTGTTCATAGATGCATAGTTTCTATGCATCTTACACACTTCGAATCTATGGCAATTCCATTCTACATCAGTTTGACAAGTGATGTAATGGTTTATTCGGGAAATATTCCCCCGAATTACACTCGTGCATCAAAATGACCGGATAATTTTGCATTCCAGCGTGTTTTCTTTGAAAAACTGCATTCGGTCATTTTCATTTTTGGAGAAAGAGCCCACCACCTTCGGTGTCGGGCTCTTTCTCCAAAAATGAAAATGAACTCATGCAGTTTTTATGACAACACGCTGTCATGCAAAATTATCGGTAATTTTAATGCACTTGTGCAATTACTTACGATAATTGCATTGTAGGAAGCGAAACTGCACTGCAATAATTGTGCTGTTCATAGATGCATAGTTTCTATGCATCTTACACAGTTCGAATCTATGGCAATTCCATACTACATCAGTTTGACAAGTGATGTAACAGTTTATTCGGGAAATATTCCCCCGAATTACACTCGTGCATCAAAATGACCGGATAATTTCGCATTCCAGCGTGTTTTCTTCGAAAAACTGCATTCGGTCATTTTCATTTTTGGAGAAAGAGCCCTCCACCTTCGGTGTCGGGCTCTTTCTCCAAAAATGGAAATGAACTCATGCAGTTTTTATGACAACACGCTGTCATGCAAAATTATCGGTAATTTTGATGCACTTGTACAATTACTTACGATAATTTCTCAGATATTCAATCTGAATGACCTGAATAATTGATAATTATTTTTCCTATTATCAATATTCATTTACAGAATAACGCAACTAGTTAGTAATATGATGAGAATGAAGAGATAATAAACCTGAAAAATGTAATAACAAAAACCCTTGTCTTACCTTATGATACTCCAATGGGTTTTGTTGGTTAACTTTGACAGCACGAAATGCTAAAGTTGAATGAAAATTCAATCATGGAAGGTAGCTCATGGCGGATTTCCGTTCACCAGTTTTAACGAAGGTCTTATGCTACTTCCTGGTATTCTATGTTCTAAGTTATGCTCCCTCCTGTTTATTCTATAGGCAAATCAATATAAGCGCTACGCCTCCTGGTAACAATCAGAGTTACTGAAAATCTTGACATAGTTCTTGTATTCTGCTTTGTGTTTGTGTGATATTCTACAAATATTTATATTTTTAAATCATTTCAATGGTTATGAGTCCTTCGAATCGCTATTGTTCAGTTCCTCAGTGTTCTCCCTGGGAAACAAAAAGTTCAAATATCAATAATGTTTTGAATGTTTTCAAAATATTAGAATTGTCCTAGATTGTACGGAAATTTTTATACAGAAACCAAAATGCCTTTGCTGCAGAATTAGATTTTACTATCAGTATTAATCAAATAACACAGTTAAATTTATGACGGGTGTTTCCCCTGGAGGTTTAATTACTTTTATTAGTAAACCATAAGGCAGAAGAGTATCTGACAAAACTATTTTTCAACAAATGTGACCTGATTATGGAGTTAGAAAGGATGCTATTATGATGTCATCAGTTTAAAAAAGAGTTGATCAGGCCACTCTTTTTAAAAAATAAAAAACAGTTGAGTACCGAGGCAGCATTGTTAAATGCTAAAATAGCAGCTGCTCAAGTACATATTGAAAGAGTCAATCAGCGTATTTAGATATTCAAAATTTTAGGATGTAAATTGCAGTGGTCTCTCGTGAAGAATTAGATTATTTGAAAATAATGAAATACAGTATTTTCCAATTAGTATGCAGCAAATGGACTAGTTGTTCATAAATTGATATCTCAAAAAAATTATTTATAATAGACAATCAACAACTCATACTGAATTTTCATTTTGAAATCTTCAAAACTAAGGTATCTTTACACAATATTGGGAAAATTCCTTGGAAATATTTGGACTTGTACTATGAAATTCTATATTTTTTTTTGCAGGGCATACTGATGATAATTCTCTATCACATTTTATGAAATATTTGCAATTGAATTTTCATTAGTCCAGCCTTAATACAGGGTGTCCCATAAGTGGCACGTCACAGTGACACCGGAGGTAGGTCAGCTAAAGAGGGACCTAACCAGCCTAACATGACCCCAGTAAAAGTTGCATGGTTTTCGAGTTATTACCAAATTACGTTTTTTAGTGGATTTTCCCCTTTTTTAACATTGTCAGGGTCAGAATTCTGCTGGAAAGCTCTCGAAGCTTATTTTTTTTATTGTAATGGAATCTTAAATAGTTATTTAAGATGACATGAGTATAATTCTGTCAAAAAGTTATGTGGATTTCCGTAAATTAATGGATAAATCTTGATTTCAATTGCTAGCAAAACGAGAACTTCGACTTTGGACACCTGCTGTGAAAAAAAATCCTTGAAACAAAACGAGCAAGTAACATCAAAAAATTGGGCATTTTAGACAGATTTAGAAATGGTACAATACACGAATCTTATGCGCATAAAACTAGGTATTTTCATCATTTTACCGATGCCCTACTTAACTAAGTTGAAACTAGGAACCCCGCTATCAGGTAATTTGCCGCTTGCTATGACATTACATTTGATACCGGGCTTTGTTATTATTTGTTAAAGTCACAATAGGGAAAAAGATGGATTAGGGGAAGCGAAAAAGGAATATTATTGAAAAAAACGGTGAATTAATTAAAAACAGACTTAACTTTCGATTATTTATTTAATTCTTAAATCTAACTTACAGTAAATGTTCAAACTGTTTCCCTCGGACTCTAATGCATAAATGACACCGTTTTATAAAATTACGATTCAATTTTTTAAACTAATTTCCGATATGGTCCGGGCTGCGTCGAATACGCGTTCACGCAATTCTTCCTCGCTTCTTATTGGTAATTGGAACGCGTATTCGACGCAGCCCGGACAATATCGGAAATTAGTTTAAGAAAATTGAATCGTAATTTTATAAAACGGTGTCATTTATGCATTAGAGTCCGAGGGAAACAGTTTGAACATTTACTGTAAGTTAGATTTGAGAATTAAATAAATAATCGAAAGTTAAGTCTGTTTTTAATTAATTTACCTTTTTTTTCAATAATATTCCTTTTTCGCTTCCCCTAATCCATCTTTTTCCCTATTGTGACTTTAACAAATAATAACAAAGCCCGGTATCAAATGTAATGTCATAGCAAGCGGCAAAATTACCTGATAGCGGGGTTCCTAGGTTCAACTTAGTTAAGTAGGGCATCGACAAATTGATGAAAATACCTAGTTTTATGGGCATAAGATTCGTGTATTGTACCATTTCTAAATCTGTCTAAAATGCCCAATTTTTTGATGTTACTTGCTCGTTTTGTTTCAAGGATTTTTTTCACAGCAGGTGTCCAAAGTCGAAGTTCTCGTTTTGCTAGCAATTGAAATCAAGATTTATCCATTAATTTACGGAAATCCACATAACTTTTTGACAGAATTATACTCATGTCATCTTAAATAACTATTTAAGATTCCATTACAACAAAAAAAAGAGCTTTCCAGCAGAATTCTGACCCTGACAATGTTAAAAAAGGGGAAAATTCACTAAAAAACGTAATTTGGTAATAACTCGAAAACCATGCTACTTTTCCTGGGGTCATGTTAGGCTGGTTAGGTCCCTCTTTAGCTGACCTACCTCCGGTGTCACTGTGACGTGCCACTTATGGGACACCCTGTATAATTGGATAAATAGGTTTCAATATGATTAGTTTTAAGTAGCATAGTTAAATAAATTTATTTCATTTATTTTCAGAAACATCTTATGTAAATTGAGTTATCTCTTAATAAATAAATAAAAAATGGACATGTGACTTTCTGTAGTATTCCTAAATATATTCAATACATTAGGATTTATAATACTTTATTGGGACTGTAATAATTGAAGGTAACGTGGAATGATCAATTCGGACAATGTCAATATTTATAGTTCTAAGTCTGCCCACCAGGCGCTGCATTCTTATTTTCAGATGCCTATACTCTAAGTGTACGTCACTCAGGAGTCAGGTTTGTTCTCTGGCCTCTGCAGTCTGCATAGATAGATAAGGGGTTCTATGTTTGTATTCATCTATGGTTCTCTGTTTTTATACTTAAATAGGTTATTGCAATTTTGGGTATTTATTTTATAATAATAACTGATAGTTGTACTCACCTCCATTGTTATGAATTGATAAATATGCAAAAGGCCAACAACCATATTCAATAGCGTTAACAAATATTCTTGAAATCAACAATATCTTTTATCGTACGCAATTCAGGTAACTTAAAACTCATTAAGGATATGTTTGTCATCATTGAACTATTTTAGTTTGTAGCGTAAATGGATTACAACCGTGAATATAAAAATAAGTCTCCTTCACCTACCAGCAGTATAGCTTCAGGCTTAAATTTTGTTACGAGAAGTTCTCCAATACCTTTACCAGCTACACAGAGAGATAATGTGACTGCTGCCGCAAAAAGATATAAATATTTACGTAAAATATTTAAATTCAATCAAATGGACTTTGAATTTGCTTTATGGCAAATGGTTTATCTGTTCATAGCACCACAAAAGGTTTATAAGAATTTCCATTATAGGAAACAGACAAAATCACAATTTGCAAGAGATGATCCAGCATTTTTAGTTCTTTTTGCTGCATGTTTATGCATAACATCGATAGGTTTCGCTGTAATCCTAAGATTAAGTGTGTTACAGTTTATTCATTTTTTGTTATACGTTATATTTTTTGATTGTGTAGGCTTAGGTATCATCATTGCCACACTTTTCTGGTTTATATTGAATAAATATTTCAGAGTTGATGCACATGGGGAAGATGTGGAATGGGGGTATTCATTTGATGTTCATTTAAATGCTTTCTTCCCTCCTTTAGTTCTTCTTCATTTTTTTCAACTATTTTTTTACAATGGTTTAATAAGTCACGAATGGTTCATTTCTAGATTTTTAGGTAACACCTTTTGGCTAGTTGCTGTATTATATTATATGTACATTACCTTTTTAGGATACAGTTCTTTGTATCTTCTCAAGAAAACTCATTTAATTTTATCCCCCATACCCGTGTTTTTATTTATGTGGGTTTTAAGTATACTAGCAGGCTTTAACATAACTCATTCACTCATTACGTTTTATATTAGAAGAGTTATTTGAATAACATCTCAAAAGCAGTAATCCCTTGTTTATATTATTATTATAGTTAACAATTCTGTGTAAAATAATGTATTGAAGTGTCAAAAATACAGTTCAAAGAAAATTTCTACATTTTGTATAACTTCCAATACTTTCCTTTCTTTCATTCTTAGATGAGATAGATTCTTTCATTTGTGACGAACAGGAAAAAATATAGTGAACTGTTGTATCTTTTCCTATTCATTTATAGAAAAACACTAAGGAAGGATCCTGCCGTAATCAGGGAAGACCAGAACTTTCAGTCTCATGTTAGGAAAGAAAATTACCCCTGTAGAGGATTCGAGGGAATTGCGACACCGTCTGAGGGGTGGGGAAAGAAAGAAGTCTAGATCATACTATCTCTTGGGAGGAAAGGAATTTCCTCTGCGTCTGCAACTTAGAATATAGATATTATTAATGTTCTGAGGCATAGATAAACTAGTTCTCTAGATGGCAGATGCCCAACACGCCTGCTAAGAACTTGTTTCACAAACATCAGCGGTACTGAAATTATTTCGCGGGAATTTCAAATGGGATTCCCTTCAGAATGCTTGCTTTTATAAATGCGTCGGAGCCAGTTTATAGAGTTATTGCACAGCGATATCAAACACCCAATTGTACTCTGTGGAAGAAGTTAATGAGAAATTCATTCAGTTCATAATGAGGTATTTGAAAAGGCAAACCATCAACCAGCAGAAAAAAACATTCATGAATAGTGGGATCAAATTCTAGTACTCCGTCGATAAATCTAATAACACTTCTTACCAAGAAAACTCAACTGAAACAACTGGAATATATTGCAGAATGAGTTGCAAAAACTCTCCAGAATCATGTGAAAATCATGATTTGTAGAAACCTATGCTATTCAAAGGCCAAAAAAAGGTTGCGTGGTATCATTCATTCTTAAAACTGAAAACACATTTTTTTTCTTTCACCCCAAATAAAAACCGCCCACTAGTTTGTGTAGGTGTAACTCTTCAACAATTTGGTACATAAATACATAATCATAATCTCTAATCTGTACTTGATGAATCAACTTGTTTACAAGTTTATTATTGTTTTACTTCCACTTATAATTTATAGAATCCCTTTAAATTTTCTCAATGCATAATTATTCATAAGTGACATTTCCAATTATTTGCTTTTCAATGTATTTATTCCAATAAAAAATTGCACAATGATCCCACACTAATTTTCTTTCATCTAAAAACATTTTCGCTAACAAAGTAATCATAATCAGGAGCAGGATCTACACCAGCCATACTCAACAGGCGGCCCGAGCCACGGCATAGTCCAGTATTACAAATTTCACAGTAGTATCACAAATAAGGTTTCGAAATTACGAAAAAATAACAGTATCAATATTTACTCATTTACCTTTGTTTTCTCCCTTATTGCCTACAAACAGAATACTATTACCATAGTATAAACAATGGATTCTTTATATATACTCTGATACCAAGGTCTATAGATTCAGACATAACATTTGATTGCAATGAAATCGTGGGTTTTCACGGATTTTCTTATTAGTTTGATCGCGTATATCGTTCGTAGTCTATTCATAAGAGTTTGAACCATGGTTGGGGAAAGTTGCAACGCGGTAGTTCCGCGCAATATTTGCAAATTTTGCAATAAGGATACGCCTAGTAAATTTTTAAATTGTGTCAAGTGCAACCTTTATGCACACAAAAGGTGCTGTGATAAAAATAATGTTAAAATTGCAGAATGTGGTACGAAAATCAATTGTTGTGCTAGTAAAACTGACGAAGAAGTTTTCACCGACTGCTATACAAATAATGTAGATTCATACGAATGTCTTGCAATCAGGGTTCAGTATTTAAATATGCTCATAATTGAAAAAGACAAAATAATTTGTGACAAGATGCAAATCATCCGTGGTAAAGAGCATATTATAAATCTGCTTACTTCTAATGGTGGTCATCATTCAACTCCGCCATTTAAAAAATTGTTTGATAATACTGAAACTATAGAAAGTATATTTACGAATAAAACAACGATAAGGAGCACTTATCAGCGAAATGCTAAACATTCCCGTACAATATCTACACCTGTCTCAACATTAGATGGCACATCCGTGCAAGCCAGTTCCACAACGAAGATAACATCAATGTCGCCCAGTATTTCTGCAGGTACTGTCCGTGGGTCTACTGTTGAACCTACGACTGTGATAGCAGCGCCACGGATTGTCGACTCGTCGGCGATTTCCAAAAATCCGCAACCCGTGAATCGGAATGATGAAGGAACTTGGAAATCTATCTCGAAAGCTAAAAATAAATGGACTGTGACTGGTTCAGCCACAGGGATGACCGTTAAAGCATCACAAAAAAAGATATCTCTGTTTGTTTCTAGAATACATCCCCAGACATCTTTGAAGGATTGTACGGAAATGGTTCATATGAACCTTAAAGCTCAATGCGAATGTCTGAAGTCCAAGCATCCCGAAAATTATTTATCATTCAAGGTTATAATCAACGAATGTGATCTGGACAAGGCTAAGGTGGTGATGAACTGGCCGGAGGGTACTTTGGTTATGAATTTTTTTCAGAGAAGTGCCAAGAGGACAGAACCAAGTTAAAACAGGGCCTGTCCACGTTAAATAGATCTGGAAAGAATTTCTCACTTCTACATTTGAATATACAGGGTTTCAATGATAAATGTAACATGCTGGAAATTTTCTTAGATGAAAATAACAGTCCTGACATAGTGTGCTTGACCGAACATCATGTGAATTTTTCTAACCGTGAAAACCTGGCCATCTCCGGTTATAACTTAGCCACTGTGTATGCTCGAAGTCAGCTGAAGAATGGTGGTGTGGCAGTTTTCTGTCGGAAAGAGGACTTCACAGTTCTGCATTCTATTAATAATTTTTCCATTGAGCTTCATTGTGAGGTAGCTGCAGTGTATATATCTTCCCTTGAAACTATTGTTATTGTTTTTTATAGGTCACCATCTGGTGACATGAATATTTTTTTGCAGGTATTAAATGAAATTTTGAGTAAAATTAAGTTTTCGCAGAAAGTCTGTCTGTCCATTTTAATTTTTTTAGGGAAAAGGTCATGGGTTCATTGTGTGATCTTCTCAGTTCATATGGCTTTAAGAAATTAATTTATGCTCTTACAAGAGGAGAAAACTGCCTTGACAACATATTTTTAAATTTTGAGCCAGAAAGTCTTACAACACGCGTTATTGGATGTGAATTTTCGGATCATGGGGCTCAGCTGGCAGATGTGTGTATTTCGGGTGAGCCATTTAACTTGGTTAGGAGGTCCTTCAGACCATTGATTGAGGGTGGTTTTTTCCGTTTTCGTGGAATTTTGCAAAACATAAATTGGGACTTTTTGAAGGATAATGATAAGAATGTTAACTTTTTATTTAGTATGTTACATCAAACTATAGTTCTTCTATGTTCTGTTAATTTGACATGATTTTTCTTAGATGTTTGTAGTTCATTCGATGTTATTCCCTTTGATCTGGTGTTTACCATTTGTGGCTCCTTATCTTCTTTGTTACCTTCTTTTTTCCCTGTTTTTATGTACTTTGTTGATAATTTTTTTTGTACTCCCTTTTCTCGGATTCCAGTAACCTAATGTTTTCAAGCAGTTATTCATAATAAGGATTTGATTGTTCTCTTCTGATGATTTCAGGAGTTCCTTCAAATATGCATTTTCTACATTCAATATTTCCATTTGATAGTGCACGCTACCTTCCTCTCATGTTTTGTCTTTCATTGCATGTTTGCAACTGGCCAGTTTTTGGTTCGCAGACTGTGTGAGGCATTTTGGGTGGAAAATTTTGCCGCATTTCACGCACTTCACACTTTCTACAACTTTCTTTTTGCAATGAATACATTTTTCTTCATTAACTTTTTCACTTTTTTCGGAGCGATTTTCCGCATCTTCTTCAATTGGCGCCATATTCATAACAGTTTGGATCACATTTCCAGAAGTGTACTCTTTTGTTTGTTTAAATTCGAATGGACCGAATCTGAATGCTTTTTCGAATTCAAATGAAAAGAATTTAATTGTTGAGATCCCACCTACGATTTGTAATAAAATCACACAAGTGGCACTTATGTTCATTCAATTTTGAATGAACTGAATTTATATGTTGTTTGAGATTTCATTTATGATTTGTAGCAAAATCACACAAGTTACTCTTCAAATTGAAAACAACTAAAACTACTAATGTTGTTCGAGATTCACTTTACGATTTATAGCAAAATCACACAGGAGACACTTACAGCCTTTCAATTTTCAATGAATGAAATGAACTGCATCTATATGTCGTTTCATATCCACTTTACGCTTTGCATCAAATTCACACAAGGGACACTTATGTTTCCTTAAATTTAAATGGACTGCATCTATATGCTGTTTGAGATCCCATTTACGATTTGTAGCAAAATCACACAGGTGGCACTTCTGTTGTTTCAAATTTAAATGGACAGAATTTAAATGGACAGAATTTATATGTTGTTTGAGATGCCCCTTACTGTTTGTAGTAAAATCACACAGGTGACACTTACAGCCTTTCAATTTTAAATGAACTGAATCTATATGATGTTTGATATCCCCTTTACGATTTGCATCAAATTCACACAAGGGACACTTATGTTCCTTTAAATTTAAATGGACTGAATTGATATGCTGTTTGAGATCCCATTTACGATTTGTAGCAAAATCACACAGGTGGCACTTCTGTTGTTTCAAATTTAAATGGACAGAATTTATATGTTGTTTGAGATTCCCCTTAGTGTTTGTAGTAAAATCACACAGGTGACACTTACAGCCTTTCAATTTCAAATGAACTGAATCTATATGATGTTTGAGATACCATTTACGATTTGTAGCATATTCACACAGGTGGCACTTCTGTTCCTTCAAATTTAAATGGACAGAATTCAAATGAGAACATTCTCCATGAAATTGTGGTAATTTCTCTACTTTTAAAGATTCATCATGAAAATCATTGAGTTTGAATGAATGCCCCAAGTTAGTTTTATCAACATTTTGCAGGTATATTGTCCTCTCATGAATTTCATTCTCATCAATAAATTGTTCGGATATATCAACATCTTCTGTTTTTTCTACATGAGTTTTGAAGTTTTCGCCATATTCTGATTTCTTGATATTTCTGAAACAAATGAAACCATAATAATGTTTATTTAATTTCATTCAACTATAAAATTGATTTGGGAGTCATGCAGTTTTAATTATGTATATCAGGATCAATAGAATCAAATATAACTTGGTCATATATTGCCAGACTAAAAAAGATAATAATAATAATAATAAATCCTTTATTTGTGAGTTTATAGGCATTGCCTAAACTTTAATAGAAGTTCAATAATAATAATAATAATTCATTCTTGGGTAATATCTCTCATTATTTCAGAAAATTTCTGTCCTTAAGAAAAAGATGTTCCATCCATCACTGAGGAAAAGTGCAGACTTATCCGTTTGGTTTGGTTGGCAACACCATTTTTGAACCCAGGTTTGAATTATAGGTATCCTACATAAACAAGCTTCAAAAAGCAGATCAATTTTATCCTTAGCACTTCTTAAGATTTGTCCCAGAATTTTTGTTGGTTTATAAATTGGATGAGAAGGCTTGTCCCTTGTCGTGAACTGTATAATGGTATTTTATTTGTTTGAATTGAATACATAGAAATAATAGTTTAATAAAAAGAATTGCTCTCCCAATATGAACTAGAATAAGATTGAGAATGGAGCATATGCATCAACATATTAATAAGATATATGCAGATAACATAACACGTAGACAATTGTTAAATTATCGCACTTAGGTAAATTCATAACAGAAGCCTTCCAATCAGCTTTAACTAGGCATCAAATCAGTTGCTTCTTAATTTTTCAAACTTGGAGGCACTATTTGTTAAACATTAATTTATTCTGTGACAAGGTGTTTATGCATTCACATAAACCACCTCAAGAATTTATTTTCACATTAGGTACATCAAAGTTGAAAATGCTATTCTTATTGAATTATATACAATTAAAATACTTACATATCAATTTCATTTGCCTCCTCTTTCATTTTGAAAAAATACTACTTCTATGTATGTCGCATTAGAAATCCTAAAATATAAAATATATTTGAATGAATAAGTGAACGATTTTGGAAATTCAACCAAGGAAATGGAAATAAATAAGTAATCCATCAAAAACCTCCATTCGTTTATAAACATAAAGTATGAGAATAAAACTTACTATTTTGCAAACTCTTTCAAAGGTTAGATCAGGAACATAGACAAATAAGGAGAAGCATAGAAGAAGGAAGGAAAGAGTGACAACTCAGTGGTAAAATGAATAAGCTTAATTGTGGTGACCTTATGGGCAGGGAATGGAACTAATGATGTTGATTCTGCGCGTTTGGCGCCTTACTATATCATAATTCGAAACAACTCACAATTTGAATGAAAACCTGCAACGAAAATTGTGAAAAAACTGTAATATCAATAACAGTTTTTTTAATATTTCAGTGAGGTTTTTCATCCAACTTAATTTTTACTTAAGTAATAATACTCAACGAATTTTGACATACTTTTTATTGCACATAATTATACAAATTGATATTTGTGAACAGAACTTAATAAAATAATTGAATCAAATTATGCAGGCTGGCCACTTTTTCAATGGGATTGTATTGGTAACTTTTAAACCATAAGAGTTAGAAGGTCGGTCAAATGGAGAAAAAGTTGCATGCATTGAAGCATTATCAAGCAGTTCAAACAAATCGAGATTATCAGGGCCGGTTTTCGAGATATCATAAGAAAAGTAAATTATGTCATTTTGATTTTTCTTTTTTTCCCACTTTATTTCAAATATTATCAAAAAATGTTACAGAAATTTTTTATTCGACAGTAAATTATCCTCAATTTGACGTAATCAGATTTCGTATCCAACGTTTCGTACTCTCTGGGCCACCCTCAACCTCATTTTTTTCAATACGGACCTGCATATTTTATGACATTTTTCGAAATAACTTTTAACGCTGAATTCAACGATATATCATACAATGTCATTCAAAGTTGATTTTAGGTGACATAATTTACTTTTCTTATGATATCTCGAAAACCGGCCCTGATAATCTCGATTTGTTTGAACTGCTTGATAATGCTTCTATGCATGCAACTTTTTCTCCATTTGACCGACCTTCTAACTCTTATGGTTTAAAAGTTAACAATACAATCCCATTGAAAAAGTGGCCACCCTGTATATATATCGTATTGTACCACTTGACTATTAAAGAAGGAAACATTTCATTTGAAGATTGACAATAAAATAATTATTTTTGTGATTACTGACAAAAATCCAGGAAACCGAAGGATTGATTAAGAATTGAAATCTTCAATTCTTTGGCAGAACTCCAATGAAGCCTTTTGAAACCTGGACTAAAGTGAAAAATTAATGGTGATCCTGAAGGGACTTTTATTGAAAGTATATAAGGTGATAGCAATAGAACAATATGAAGTGAAAATATAGCTCCGTTTCCTTAAATCGACACAACTGCTCTCTTCAACATTTAGGTACTAATATAAAAAAAAATTTCTCTTTGTTAAATGACTCTTTTTCTTGATATTAATTTGATTTAAATTGCCTGGTCTTTTCTTCACAAAAAGGGAAACAGTATCAGTATTCGGTTAGTTATTTCTGATCCTATCTGAACTAGAATCTGTTAAACTAGTACTCGGCACAAAATTAATTAAATTATTCTGATCTTAAAGTTGATCTTCTTGTTTTAGGTGTATTGAAAAAATTGTCCTCACTGATATGGTCCCCACATATTTTACTGTTCATATTAATATTTGCTGGAATGAACAGCTTTAATTGCTTTATCCCATTCAAAAATTCTAGTTAAAGGTCGAAAACAGTGCTTGTTCGAGGTTGAACCCCTGTAATATATGTATATTCTCACAATTTTGGATGCAACATGAATAATGATGTGATAAAATGCTGATCAGTTATGACAAAAGGTGCTTTATATTTATAATTATCATACTTATACGAAAAAACTAGAAGATATATGCCTAAGATTCTTCAATGCGTTGCCAGCAAATATTCAAACGGAGGAAAATTTCAAAAAATACGAGAAATACAAACATGATCATTAAATTCAACTGGAACCCTCTGAAATTTAGGATTTTTTTAGGTAAGGAATTTTTGACACTGTTTCATTTGTTCTTTTTTTGTGACCTTCTGAGATAAAGGTTGTTATTATTATTATTATTAACAAACTTGAACCTGCAAGAAACTAAGAATCAGGACAGAATTGAAACACAAAAGAGAGGTTGGAATTTACGCCGAAAACATTTCATCATTGTCAGTAGATAAGGATGATATATGTTTTTGTGTGAAATAGCGATACCTACATTAGTTCCAAACCCTGTCTCTCGGGTCGCTAGCATCAACATTTCAAACAACTCTACGCATAATTATTTATCTATAAGGAGAAGACTGGCGACTGCGTAGAGTTGTTTGAAATGTTGATGCTAGCGACCCGAGGGACAGGATTTAGAACTAATGAATCGCTATTTCACACAAAAACATATTTCATCCTTTTCTATTGAAAATGATGACTAGGGTAAATTCCAACCTCTCTTTAGTCAGTTTGTTTTTTGTTTCAGTTCAGTCCTGACTATAGAGAAAGGATCCTTATTTGTCTATGGCTACACTAGTGCTACCAATTTAGGTCAATTCAATGGACACTTTCCCAATAGTTCTACGTTCTACCATAAGAGGTTATTCTCCTTTTCTCTCGATCCTTCATATGCATTACGCTGTCGCCTTCATCAATTCAGTCTTTTCCATAGAGAAATAGAAAAGAGTTACAACTCAATGGTAAAATAAATTTGTGTAATTGTGGCGCCCCTATCGGCAGTAGATAGCAAATAAGGATATTGATTCGGGGTATTTGGTGTCTTAAATCATAATTTGAAACAATTTCAGTGTTTGAATGAAAACCTGTACTCAAAATTGTGAAAAAACTGCAATATCAATTACAATTTATTCCATATTTAAGTGAAGTTTTGCTTCCAAATTGATTATTTTTCAATTTGTGAGTCTTTGAATTCAGTACTCAACAAACATTGTAATATATTGGGTCATCGAGATAGAATAAAGATTCTATTTCGATGTATTGTAATAAACTGGCATGTAGTTAGGTGTTAATGTTTAAAAAAGGAACTTATTAGAAGAGCGGCTTTCTATAGTTCCGGCCAGTACAATTATTTTGAAATTAACACAATTTTCTCTGATGAAAGAACCTTTCGTGCGTCCGGTTTATGCCCTAGGATAAGTCTTATATTTGATCTTTTTCTAGGAGGTGTTTCACTGAATGAGACCAAGTATTCTTGAATAACAAAGTTTAATAATTGATTAGAATAATTAATGAGAAAATACAGTCAATAAAATTTGCACATTACTAGCCTATGGCAAACACCTCAAGAGTAAGTAAGAAAATAATATAAATAATATAAATAATAACACTCAACAATCTTGGACTATTTGGTAAATCTTTTATAATTTCGCGGAGAAAAATCAAACAACAATATATATGTATATAAGATTAAATTAAATATCCTTACCCTGGATATCACAATCACTTCCAAACTGTTCGAATAATCCTTTCAACAAATTCCCTATTTGTACCTTTCCTGAAACCCTTCCCGAAAACCGATTCGAACTGAATTCAACTCAGAACCGAACTTTAGCTTAGAGCCGAATTCCCCTTTTTGGTCCCACCTTCGAACCGAAACCGAACTTCTTTACCGAATTGAAAACTATTATTTTTATAGTTGAATAATCGTCACCCTCCTTCTATCAAATTTTTCTTAGAGTCTATCTTCTTTTTTTCTTTTGTCCAATCAGAGTAATTGTCCTTATGTACACAGATTATTGGTTCCACCCCATGTTATGTACTATTGACATGGGGTTGTACCGTTAGCCCCGCCTAAAATCAGGAACCATTTTTAAACGTACCGCTGGTGGTCCCTTCGAATAAAAACTGATTTTTATGTTTTGGGCCATTTAATCCTCCTTAGAGTTTTTACGACTGAATTTTTTATTACTTTGACATCCTGTACAAATCTCTGAAATTGGAGCATGGTTGTTTTATCGTTGGATACCGATATGTGCCAACCACCCTGGGGTGTTTATCTTAAGCCACGATGAAGGAATTAGTGCCTAATAAACGTGTGGGGTGACAACGACTTCGTTTGCGTTCACTCTACTGAGATAGAAACGGGAATTTGTTGAAAATCCTTTCAATGAGCTTGTAGTTATTTATCATTCACATTCATTACAGTATTAGGTCTACAGTCAGTTCAACGGACACTTTTGAAACGGGAAGTGTAGAAGAAGAATCTTTCTTTCTCTTATCCCACTATCAATTTCTCTGTCTCTTCCTCAGTCCTTTTACAATATCTATGGTTGGAGTTCTTGGTCTAGGTCTGACAGAAACTTTTTGTGATGTTCTCAGAGTAAAATTGTTTATGATACTCTAGCTTTCCAATAACAGAATAAAAAATCATTTTCAACTAATAGTTTCACGTAATTTTATCCTTTCGTCAAATTAATTATGAATCGCAAATCATCATGAATACATTCCAACTTCGATAATTTCATCAACATTATCAATGAGAAATGATCTAGATAAAATCATATCTAAATATGTAATACGAATATATTTGGCCGAACGGAAATTTTTAGTCGAATTACTATATTGAAAAATATTTTTATCATCAACTCGAACTATTATTTCTTTGGGTGAGAAACAAGTTATTACTTTTTTGATAAATTTCTTTTAACCTGTATATTACAGCTTAAGGAAATTTGCGTCCAAAGTTGAACTGATCATTTTCATCATTGTCTTGATTTTCGTAGGGTTTCTGTTTATATAGTTGATTTTCAGCGCTGTGTTTACAAATTTGTATTTCGGAAGTAAAGTTAGGTTAATATTTATAAGATGTGTTTCTTGGTCTTCTATGTTCTGTTAATTTTACATGATCTTCCTTAGATGTTTGTAGTTCATTTGATCTGGTGTTTACCATTTGTGGCTCCTTATCTTCTTTGTTACCTTCTTTTTTTCTCTGTTTTTATGTTCTTTGTTGATAATTTTTTTTGTACTCCTTTTTCTCGGATTCCAGTAACCTAATGTTTTCAAGCAGTTATTCATAATAAGGATTTGATTTTTCTCTTCTGATGATTTCAGGAGTTCCTTCAAATATGCATTTTCTACATTCAATATTTCCATTTGATAGTCCACGCTACCTTCCTCTCGTGGTTTGTCTTTCATTGCATGTTTGCAACTGGCCAGTTTTTGGTTCGCAGACTGTGTGAGGCATTTTGGGTGGAATATTTCGCCGCATTTCACGCACTTCACACTTTCTACAACTTTCTTTTTGCAATGAATACATTTTTCTTCATTAACTTTCTCACTTTTTTCGGAGCGATTTTCCGCATCTTCTTTTTAATTTGGCGCCATATTCATAACAGTTTGGATCACATTTCCAGAAGTGTACTCTTTTGTTTGTTTAAATTCAAATGGACCGAATCTGAATGCTATTTCGAATTCAAATGAATAGAATTTAATTGTTGAGATCCCACCTACGATTTGTAATAAAATCACACAGGTGACACTTATGTTCATTCAATTTTGAATGAACTGAATTTATATGTTGTTTGAGATTCCATTTATGATTTGTAGCAAAATCACACAAGTGACTCTTCAAATTGAAAACAACTAAAACTACTAATTTTGTTCCAGATTCACTTCACTATTTATAGCAAAATCACACAAGAGACACTTACAACCTTTCAATTTTCAATGAACTGCATCTATATGTCGTTTGATATCCCCTTTACGATTTGCATCAAATTCACACAAGGGACACTTATGTTCCTTTAAATTTAAATGGACTGAATCTATATGCTGTTTGAGATCCCATTTACGATTTGTAGCAAAATCACACAGGTGGCACTTCTGCTCCTTCAAATTTAAATGGACAGAATTTATATGTTGTTTGAGATTCCCCTTACTGTTTGTAGTAAAATCACACAGGTGACACTTACAGCCTTTCAATTTTAAATGAACTGAATCTATATGATGTTTGAGATACCATTTACGATTTGTAGCGAAGTCACACAAGTGGCACTTCTGTTCCTTCAAATTTAAATGGAAAGAATTTATATGTTGTTTGAGATGCCCCTTACTGTTTGTAGTAAAATCACACAGGTGACACTTACAGCCTTTCAATTTTAAATGAACTGCATCTATATGTTGTTTGATTTCCCCTTTACGATTTGCATTAAATTCACACAAGGGACACTTATGTTCCTTTAAATTTAAATGGACTGAATCTATATGATGTTTGAGATCCCGTTTACGATTTGTAGCAAAATCACACAGGTGGCACTTCTGTTCTTTCAAATTTAAATGGACAGAATTTATATGTTGTTTGAGATGCCCCTTACTATTTGTAGTAAAATCACACAGGTGACATTTACATCCTTTCAATTTTAAATGAACTGAATCTATATGTCGTTTGAGATACCATTTACGATTTGTAGCAAATTCACACAGGTGGCACTTCTGTTCCTTCAAATTTAAATGGACAGAATTCAAATGAGAAGATTCTCCATGAAATTGTGGTAATTCCTCTACTTTTAAAGATTCATCATGAAAATCATTGAGTTTGAATGAATGCCCCAAGTTAGTTTTATCAACATTTTGCAGGTATATTGTCCTCTCATGAACTCCATTCTCATCAATGAATTGTTCGGATATATCAACATCTTCTGTTTTTTCTACATGAGTTTTGAAGTTTTCGCCATATTCTGATTTCTTGATATTTCTGAAACAAATGAACCATGATAATGTTTATTTAATTTCATTCAATGATAAAATTGATTTGGGAGTCATGCAATTTTAATTATGTATATCAGGATCAATAGAATCAAATATAACTTGGTCATATATTGCCAGACTAAAAAAGATAATAATAATAATAATAATAATAAATCATTCGCGATTCAGCAACAGACGTGTTCACATCTGTACTGATAAGATATAACCGACGTGCGTTTTACAAACAATTTCATGATAGAAAAACAACTCTGCTTTAATTTCTGAAATTTATAACTCGGATATAAAATTTCGAAAAAACTAACCGCCAACGCCGCTGAATTCGAGGACTTCTACATGTCTGAGATGTCCCAGATAAGCGACGCGGCCTCTGGCATAACCTCGGATGGAGAGGAAGGAGAAACCCCGTCCGTTGCAGGGAAAAGACGCAAAAAAAGATTGCCGAAGAATCCGACATCTACCAAAAAGAAAAATGAGAACAAATCACCTGATATTGTCTTTCAGCGTCCAACATTATCGTTAACGGTAACAGAAACAAACAACAACAAAATTGAACACATGGAAGTAAATAACGGTAATCAGGAAATTCCACCACATGCTGTAAACAGTCAATTAATCAACTCACAACAAAATATAAGGATCCATCAACAAATAAACTACCCACAAAAAACCTTACATAGAAACGTGATTTCAACAAGAATGCATGAAATTATAAGAAACACCGAATATAAAATATTATTTTATCTGACAGCAAATGAATCTACCATTAAAGACAGAATCGAAATGGCAGAAGAGTGGAGCAAAAAATTTCCTCACTCCAACGACATAATCCTCAAAACTAAAATAGGATACCTACTGAAGACAAACAAAGATAAAAAGAAGTAGTAGAAGCGCTAGAAGACATGATGAAAAAGAAAATTATAACAAAATTCAACGAAACAAAACCGTACAAAAAACCAAAAGAGATAAACGAACCACAAAAAAACATTCTCAGTAGTGATTGCAGGGATAGAAAAATCTATTACTGATGCTGCTATTAGTCAGCATTTTTTTTTATTTATTTATTTATTAACCCAAAGGGATCATGAGTGATCCATAACAGGCATATTTTACAATATAGTAATAGTAACAATAACAAGTGTGGCAACTGAACAAATTTGAATGAACAAAAAATGAATCACAGATACTGCAAAAGAATTATTTCCAGAGCAACGAACCAAACAACAGGATACATTAGAATGATCACAGGGGAAGAAACAACATTTGAGAAATTGCTTGGAGATGGCTTGTTTTACAAAAACAGACACTACCTAGTATACCTTGGTCTTTGATCACACCATAGAAAAATGCAATAATCCACCAAAATGCACTAAATGCCAAGGCCTGCACAGAGTTTCCCAGTGTAAAACAAATCTACACCCTAAATGCAACGCCTGTGGATCGGAAGAACACCAGGCTTAGTCACCGAAATGCCCAAAACACCCCAAAAAGCCTATAGAGGGCATTCCTAATGCCTCTATAAAATCACTGAATAAGAAAACAAGGAACATACAAGAGTTACACAAAAAACGGAGTAGAATACATAATATGATCACCATACAAGATGACATAATAAACATCTATCTAAGAAAGTTGCATAAACCAAAAAATACCAATAGAGAATAATTGTTGATCAAATTAAGACGTAGATTTATTAACCAATACAACATTGATACTGTTACTGTCTTCTCATAGAAGACCCAGAAGAACCAACCCCCACTGAACCAGTGGACCAAAGTAGGCAAATCCAAATTCAACTCCAAAATTAATATTCTTTACAACAAACGTTAACAGCTTCGTTCCTAAGAAACACCTAATAAACAATTTCATTGAAAAAAATGATATACATTGTGCAATGTTTGTGGAAACCAAAATCAAAGAGGAGCATGTAATCACATATAGAGACTGGGACATCATAAAAAAAGTGGGATATAAAGATCGAAATACAAGAGGAGGAAGTATTGTACAAGGATGTCCAGAATTGAGAATCGGTAAAGAAAACCCACCTGTGTTAGTCAACAAACTAAATAAATGCCTACACTTCACAGTCCCATTCAAAAGAGAAAAATTACATATTTTTCTGGTGTATATACATCCATTCTCTGTAATAGAAGAAACAATATTCACCAAAGCTGCTATGTATAAATATTCTCTGATAATAGGTGATTTCAATGTTAACCGAAGGGAACAAAATGGATTGTTTACAAAGAGACTAACAGCTCCTACATTCATCATGGAGAACAACACCGATACAACCCCAAATCTAGTAATCCACTCATCAAACCTGACAAACTGTATTAAGAAAATCGAGCTTCTTCCAGACCTTGGATCAGACCACTTGTCCATGATGATAAGTTTTGATTTAGAACAAGAAATCGAGGAAATTCCTAAACAAGCAGCATACAGATATGATAAATGTAAAATCAACAGTGTAAACAGAACAATAACTAACTTTATAGAATAAAACAACAAAAGAAACATTGATGAAGAATACATTACTGAACTTAATAACATAATATCAGAAAGCATAAGAAATAATACACCCATAGCGATTCATCACCCATATCTACATGAACTCCCCCTATATATAACAAATTAGATCAAACTAAAACGAAAAATGTATAGGGAATATCTGTTACAGCCTAACCCTAACTTCAAGAAAAACATAAATGAACTAAATAAAAATATACACCAAATGATAATTCAATATAGACAACATTCTTGGATAGAAACCTGCAACGAAATTAACAGGAAACAAGGAAAATCCTTTTACCAGGAGATCAAAAAACTCTCGAGATACAAACAGCATCACAAGGTTCCTATCCTGAAGGACACCATCAAGGAATATAAGACAGACAAGGAGAAAGTAGAAAATTTTTTTACAAAAACAGACACTACCTAGTATACCCCAGTCATCCACCGGAACCTACTTCAATTCCTTGTAGCAAGTGCTTGGTCTTTGATCACACCAAAGAAATGTGCAATAATCCACCAAAATGCACTAAATTCCAAGGCCTGCACAGAGTTTCCCAGTGTAAAACAAATCTACACCCTAAATGCAACGCCTGTGGATCGGAAGAACACCAGGCTTAGTCACCGAAATGCCCAAAACACCCCAAAAAGCCTATAGAGGGCATTCCTAATGCCTCTATAAAATCACTGAATAAGAAAACAAGGAACATACAAGAGTTACACAAAAAACGGAGTAGAATACATAATATGATCACCATACATGATGACATAATAAACAACTATCTAAGAAAGTTGAATAAACCAAAAAATACCAATAGAGAAGAATTGTTGATCAAATTAAGACGTAGATTTATTAACGAATACAACATTGATACTGTTACTGTCTTCTCTGGTAATAGGGTATATATATTATGATGTTCGACATAGAAGATCCAGAAGAACCAACCCCCACTGAACCAGTGGACCAAAGTAGGCAAATCCAAAATTAATATTCTTTACAACAACGTTAACAGCTTTGTTCCTAAGAAACACCTAATAAACAATTTCATTGAAAAAAATGATATACCTTGTGCAATGTTTGTGGAAGCCAAAATCAAAGAGGTGCATGTAATCACATATAGAGACTGGGACATCATAAAAAAAAGGGGATATAAGGATCGAAATACAAGGGGAGGAAGCATTGTACAAGGATGTCCACAATTGAGAATCGGTAAAGAAAACCCACCTGTGTTAGTCAACAAACTGAATGAATGCCTACACTTCACAGTCCCATTCAAAAGAGAAAAATTACATATTTTTCTGGTGTATATACATCCATTCTCTGACATAGAAGAAACAATATTCACCAAAGCTGCTATGTATAAATATTCTCTGATAATAGATTTCATAATGATAATGATTTCAATGTTAACCGAAGGAAAAACAAGCAGATCAGGCAATTTTTACAAAATGGACTGTTTACAAAGAGACTAACAGCTCCTACATTCATCATGGAGAACAACACCGATACAACCCCAGATCTAGTAATCCACTCATCAAACCTGACAAACTGTATCAAGAAAATCGAGCTTCTTCCAGACCTTGGATCAGACCACTTGGCCATGATGATAAGTTTTGATTTAGAACAAGAAATCGAGGAAATTCCTAAACAAGCAGCATACAGATATTATAAATGTAAAATCAACAGGATAAACAGAACAATAACTAACTTTATAGAAGAAAACAACAAAAGAAACATTGATGAAGAATACATTACTGAATTTAATAACATAATATCAGAAATCATAAGAAATAATACACCCATAGCGATTCATCACCCATATCTATATGAACTCCCCCTATATATAACAAAACAGATCAAACTAAAACGAAAATTGTATAGGGAATATCTGTTACAGCCTAACCCTAACTTCAAGAAAAACATAAATGAACTAAATAAAAATATACACCAAATGATAATTCAATATAGACAACATTCTTGGATAGAAACCTGCAACGAAATTAACAGGAAACAAGGAAAATCCTTTTACCAGGAGATCAAAAAACTCTCGAGATACAAACAGCATCACAAGGTTCCTATCCTGAAGGACACCATCAAGGAATATAAGACAGACAAGGAGAAAGTAGAAAAATTTGCAGAATATTACCAAAGCATATATCGATACGATATAAACAGCAGATTTGATGCCAAAACAGAATCTGAAGTTGAGAACTGGTACGATGAATATTTCAGAAATGAGAACAAGAAGAAATCTGATCCATTGAGGAAGAAACTTATTATGAGATACTGTCCAAGAGTAGAAACAGAGCCCCTGAAGCAGACAATATTCCATGGAGGATCATTAAAAAGCTAAACAGTGAAATACATGAACACATAATCAAAATATACGAACACTGCATAAACAAGAGCATATTTCCTGTAATATGGAAAACAGGTACTGTGATAACCATCCCCAAGAAAAACACTGATCATCAAAAAGTACAGAGTTACAGGCCAATCACGCTACCCCCAGTTCTAGGAAAGTTATTAGAAAAAATTATAAAAAAACATTGAAAGAACATCTAGATAACGCCATCCCAAAGTTTCAATTCGGATTTCGTAGAGGAAAATCAACTGCTCATCCACTCTCTATTTTTCTCTCCAACACCCAGAACGCCCAACTGAATAATGAAAGGACTGCAGCAGCATGTCTAGATATAAATAAAGCTTCTGACAGCGTCTGGCACAAAGGTTTACTCTCCAAGCTACACAAACAGGACATTCCGCATCATCTCATAATGTTTATCAAGAATTTCTTGGAGAATAGAAGACTGGGAGTTAAAATTAACAACAAGCTATCCAATTTCTTCACACCAGAACAAGGCACTCCACAGGGCTCACCACTTTCTCCTCTTCTATATAATGCATACTGCTCATGCGAGACATATGAGAGAGTGGACTACCTAGTTTTCGGGGTGTTTATTTGCGAGGTTTATTGAATTAGAGTTTATCGGAGTTATAACTGTAGTGATCGGTGGATATATAAGGACAGTCTTTTCATTTTCTATTAATTCATTCGCTACTATAATATGATTAAAAATGGTTAATTGTATCGAATGTTCGACTGCTATCGGTCAATCTAAATCGGTGATAACTTGTGAATCATGCAAAAACTGTATTCATGCCGCATGTGTATCCAAGACGCTAGATATACTAGCCGCAATAAATGCTGTTCCTGGTTTATTCTGGAGGTGTAAAGATTGCGTGAAATCGTGCATTTCTATCAGGCAATCTGAAATCGGTAACTTTCTAGAATCGAAAGTCGATGCCGCATTATGCAAAATTGAAAATCATATAACTTCGTTAAAAACCAACTTCGTGAGGAGGCTCCAAGAGCCTATTGTTGAAATAACACCAACTCCGTATGCTGATATTGTCAAGAATAAGACTAAGCCTGCGGTTGTCATTAAGCCAAAGAATGAAAATCAAGCTGTGTCACAAACTAAATCGGACTTGATGCGAAATATTAATCCTGCTGAACATGATTTCCACTTGGCGAGAGTGAAGCATTTGAAAGATGGTGGAATCCTTGTGGGCTGTAGATCTGGGGAGGAAAATGATAAGCTGAAGAAACTGGTGGAAGAAAAAATGGCGAACTCGTACAAAATTAAAGAATTTGCTGGGGTGGAACCACGACTTCGAGTGGTGGGGCTGTCAGAGGAATATTCTGGTGATGTTTTACTCGATTTAGTTCTCAAATGTAATCCAGAAACTTTTTGTGGATCATATACTTGTAAGATTGTCAAAATTTTTCCTACTAAAAAAAGTCCTAACATTTATCAGGCTGTTATTCAGGTTGATAGAATTTGCTTTGATAGATTAATGAAAGCAGGTAATTTGTTTGTCGGTTATGATAGTTGCCGCGTTTTTGATGCTATAGATATACTTCGCTGTTATAACTGTAACGGATATCACCATTCTTCAAAGGGATGTAAAAAGCCTGTAACTTGTCCACTTTGTGCCCAAATGCATGAACTTAAAGATTGTAAATCTTCAGAGCGTAAATGTACTAACTGTATCAATCATTCAATCAATCATTTATTCAACAAAGCATCACAGAACAGAAGGCAATACTTAATAGTCAAGTTTACATGTTAAAATTACAGTGATAAAAAAGTCAATAATAAATAGTCAATCTTACATATTAAAATTTCCACGATATAAATACAATTCAAAAATACACATAAAACAACAAATCAGAAAACAAACGCACAACAATTCAGCTGGACCAGCCGGTTCCATTCAACGGAGGAATTCATCTACGGTGTAAAAAGTACCATCGACTAAAAATTTTCGGAGACTGCTTTTGAAGCTTCTCGCTTTCCTCACAGTTTCTGGTAAGTGGTTGTAAAACACAATACCCCAATAATTAAAACCTTTTCTGGCAATATTAAGTCTTGTGTATGGTATTTCCATGGCAGCTCGGTTACGAGTGAAGTACTGATGTCGATCTCCACATAACTGATAATTTGCACTATTTTTATGCACCTAAATACAACATTCAAATATATGTATATTGCGAGCAGAATGTGAGTATCGCGTACTTTCGGAAATATTCTCGACATGAGGTTCTTCTGTCGATTGCAGCCAAAATTCGTATCGCTCTTTTTTGTTTTAAAAATACATCCTGGTAGTGCGGACTATCTACCCAGATCAGAATGCCGTAAGACATTCGACTATGGAAAAGTGCATGGTAAACATTCAGCATTGTGCATTCACTAGTCATCTTTGCAAGCTGTGTCATAAGAAACAATATAGACGATAGTTTTTTCACAACTACCTCTACATGAATGTCGAACTTAAAATTTTCCTGAATATACACACCCAGGAATTTAGCACCTTCAACGTTATCCCTTTTAATCCTTGTGTCAATGGGCAGTATTACCGTTTTTAATCTATTAAGAAACAGCCCATTTCCCACTAACCAGTTCTCGACATCGTTTAAAGCAGCTATTGTCTTAGTCGCTACACTCTCGACTCCAATGTTCAAGAACGAGGTGTCATCTGCGTAGTTGCACAAGAGATCACAGATAACATTAACTGGCAAGTCATTGAGGTAAACCAAAAACAGGAGAGGTCCCAATATTGAACCTTGTGGTACTCCCCTGAGAACTATATGCTGACTCGATCTTCCACCCCCAGCATCCACATACTGATATCTACCGCTCAAATAAGAGGTAAAAAGTTTCAGAGGCAATCCTCGTACGCCATAATATTCGAGTTTTCGGAGCAGAATAGGGTGTATAACATTATCGAATGCTTTAGATAACTCACAGAGAGTAAGTTCGACCCTTTTCCCATCATCTAACGCCTCTGCCACTCGTTCAATGATCGCTACCAATGCAGATATGGTAGATTTCCTGTTTCTGTATCCGTGTTGATTTTCCGATAACAAGTTCTTCCGTTCCAAGAAACCGATCAATTGATTCTTTAAGATGGTCTCCATTATTTTTGATATCGATGGTAATATGGATATCGGTCTATAATTGTTAGGTGACCGTTTGTCTCCTTCCTTTTTGTAGATAGGAATTATCTTACCAATTTTTTGTGATGGTGGGAATTTTCCGTCGGTGAAGCACATGTTGATGACACATGACAAAGGTTCCGCTAACACTCTGATAATTATCTTTATTATTTCAGTTGATAAACCATGTGAATCAGCTGTTTTGGAGTTTTTCAGCGATGTGGCAATTTCAATAATTTCATGCGGTGTTGTAGGTTTGAAAAAGAACGAGCCCGAGTCAGCAATCTTGATTTTCCTTAGTTTCTCCTGAAATTTATTATTTGTATCGTCAGTTTTATCTGCGATTTCTTTCAGGAAATTTCCATACAATTCTGGATCAATCTGATTATCATTTTCTTTCTTGCCTTTTCGAAACTTATTAACTATCTCCCAACTTTTTTTTGGAATGTTATCAGTTGACTCAATTTGTTTTGAATAATAAGCACTCTTTGCTCTCTTTAATTCATCCCTGTATAACCTCCTATGCACCTTATATCTTCTTATGTCGTTTTCATCCTTTCCTACTTCCGTTTTTACACACAGTGCATCAAGTTCATTTTTGATTTTCTTTAAAATCTCACCATACCAAGGCTTTGAATTCTTTCGGTTTGTTTTAATTTTTTTTCTTAAGACGGGGTAGTAGATATTGATTGCCTCCAAAATACCAGAATGGAAGGCCTCAAAAGCATCTGATCCCTTCTTACCCGACAACGTCATCTCCCAGTCGACTCCGGACAGATGTTCAATGAGAAGTTGAGTATCATGCTCCGCCATTTTTCTTACATATTTGCATTTATTAATCTCATTTCCTTCAGGAATATTCAACATATAATATACCTTCTGTGCCATATGGTCGGAAATATGCGGGTTGAAGGTGCTCGAGTTGAAGACTCTGTTAACTTCGCTAACGAATATATTGTCTATACATGTAGCTCCGGTGCTTGTTATCCTTGAGGGTGAGTTGAACAGTGGACTGAAACCATACTCCTTCATCTGATTATCCATCTACGAGTCGTTCTTGATGGCTCTCTTACATCAATGTTGAAGTCACCAGACACGAATAAGGTGTAAGATCGTGAGAATCTAAGCAACTTCTGAAGACACAGTTCCATATGATCAAAAAATGTCTCTAACCTCGAATTGGGCGCTCTATAAATCCCAACAATTACAGCTTTGATGCTGGGAATCTTAACTGCAGTGATTTCAAAATCTTCACAATTTAAGCTTGATATATCACCAAGTTCCACTGCACTACATCTTTCCTTCATCAAAATGGCCACTCCTCCATATTTCCCATTAGGTCTAGAGCAACTCGAAACAACCTCATAACACGAAAATGGCAACAAAGGATACATATCACCAGGCAGCCATGTCTCCGTTATTATAGCAACATCAACCTGTTGTTCGAGAAACATAATTCCAATTTATCAACTTTATTCTTCATTGAACAGCAATTTAAATTTAAAATGACCTTATTATTGATTATTATTATCAAGTTGGTTAGCGCATCTGATTCAGTAGTTTCAGTGAATCATGCAGTTTGGGAAAAAGAAAAATGTACCTCATATAAAGCATTTTTGAAAAAGTCTAGGGATGATTTATTGGGTCCAGCATAGCATTCGGGTGACTTCACTGATTGTAACCCTTCTGACAGTGCCTCAAATATTAAACACAGCACTAGAAAAACTTTGAACATCTATTATCAGAACACCCGAGGCTTGAGATCAAAGACATCACGGTTTTTCAATTCCATATCTATCAGTCAATATCCAATAGTAGCTTTAACAGAAACTTGGTTAGACAACACAATTAAGAATGATGAGTTATTTCCTAGCCATTATGAGGTATATCGTTCTGACAGAAATTTTATCGCATGTAATTGCTCTAGAGGTGGTGGAGTTCTCATTGCGGTTGATAAGACATTCGAATCAATGGAGATAGATTTAAGTCAGTTTTTTTCTTGCGGTCTCTCAGTGTTCGATATAATCGTGATCAAAATTATCACGGACTCGACCTCTCTATATGTGATGAATGTTTACTTGCCACCTTCTTTGACCATAGACCGATTTCGCTCACTCTTCGAAGTTCTTGAGACCATACGCTTAACTTACAATGTGAATTTCCTCATTGTTGGTGACTTCAACATTCCTCTATGTTTTCCGGATATCAATAACACTACTTTACAACGTAGCACACCTGAAATTTGTCTTCGGGAATTTTTAGAGATCGGCAGTTTAGCACAACATAACTTTGTTTTCAATGATTATGGTAGAGTACTGGATTTGGTTATTTTTAGTGGTGGTAGGTGCCTTGTTGAGAGGTCTCTTGATCCGTTAGTGGTTGAGGATAAGCATCATCCCGCTTTGGGGGTGAGTTGTTCGCCTAATATTGCCCATAATTTAAAAACTAATTTTGTCGCCTCTTATGAACGTCAGTTTGATTTCAGTAAAGCGAATTTTTTCCTCATGTATGATCTTATTGAAGGTATAGACTGGAGCCCTCTCGGGATCATTGACAGTGCAGAGGAGGCTTGTGCTTTTTTTAATGATACAATTCATAGCGTCTTCGATCGTAGTGTGCCTCTTCGATCTTACGAGAACATGAGCAGATATCCTCCCTGGTTCAATAGAGAGATCATTCGGTTGATTCGCTTGAAAGCTAAGTATTGGCATTCATTTAAAAGGAATAACAATGTCATTGCTCGGGAGGAATTTACCCGTTTGAGAGCGAAAATCAAATCGGATGTGGATAAGGCCTACAAAAATTTTGTGAAAAGAGCTGAACAAAATATTAAAGAAAACCCTAAAAAATTCTGGTCATTTATCAATAGCAAAAAAGGTTCAACTCTTGTTTCTAATCAAATGTTTTATGGTGGGCAGTTACTCAATAATCCATTAGACATTCTCTAGCTTTGCCGATTTTTTCGCGAAATCATACTCTACCTGTACAGCTAGCATTGAAATGACTGATAATACTAATGTAATCAATCTAAATATTACTTGTTTCGAGGAGAGTGAAGTCCTCGTGGCGTTGAAGAGGATGAAACCCACAATGACTATGGGTCCCGATAGTATCCCATCATTGGTTTTTAGAGATTGTGCATATGTTTTAGCTTGTCCACTCACCATTTTGTTCAATATTTGTTTGAGAACTGGCACGATTCCTGATTGCTGGAAGCTTTCCAAAGTACGCCCAATTTATAAGAAGGGAAATAAATTTGATATTTTCAATTTCCGACCAATATCGATAATCTGTAATTGCAGTAAGATCTTTGAAGTTCTCCTTTATAATAGATTATAATATAATATATATATAGGTCCCATGTTTGCAATCTAATAACTCCATTTCAGCATGGTTTTGTTAAAGGTCGTTCGACAGTTACCAACCTCTTCAACGTAACCCAGTTTTTTTCCGAAGTCATTGAGAGAAAATCCCAAGTAGATATATTATATACTGATTTTTCAAAGACTTTTGATCTGCTTGACCATGGAATATTGTTGAGGAAGTTGTCTCAATTTGGCCTTTCCTCGGCTCTCATTGGTCTTTTCAAGTCCTACTTGTCCAATAGGCAGCAATATGTAGAGTTCAAGGGAGTTAGGTCTACAGTGTTCTCCAGTACTTCTGGAGTCCCTCAAGGAAGTAACCTTGGGCCACTCCTTTTCATAATATTCATTAATGATTTGGCGGAGGTAGTTGATGTCGACTGTTTGTTATATGCTGATGATTTCAAAATATACCTGGAGGTAAGCAATGTATCGGACTGCTTGCGACTCGCCTCTAATTTGCAACGCGTTGAAGAGTGGTGTAGAAGAAACAGGTTACCTTTGAACGCTGAGAAGTGTAATGTTATGCCATTTACGCAAAATAAAAATACTATTCGTTTTGATTACACAATAGCTTCCAAAGTTATCCAGCGTCCATCGGTGTTAACTGATTTAGGAGTGAATTTTGATTCCAGACTTTCGTTTGTGCCACACATTGATGCTACCTTGTCTGCTGCGAATGGGATGTACGGGCTCATAGCGCGAATCTCTCGCGATTTTTCTGACACAGTCACATTAAAGACCCTTTATTATGCATTTGTCAGATCAAAATTAGAATACGCGTCTATAATATGGTCTCCTTGCTACCAGGTCCATATTGAGAGAGTTGAGTCTGTGCAGCGGCGTTGTCTAAAACTTTTTTCATATAGAGCAGATGGTGTCTACCCGCCTATCGGTTTTCCTCAGAACCTGCTTTTGAGCAGACACTGCATGAATAGTTTGAAATGTCGACGAGAATGTCATTCAGTTGTATTTACTCACAAAATAATAAACGGTGTCATTAAAGATCCTTGCATTCTCGAAAAACTAAATTTTGCTATTCCAAGACCAGCCTCTAGAGTTAGAAATATATTTTATATGCCGACACCTCGAACGAATACATTGAAGTATTCACCTCTTTATAATTTGTGTGATGCCTGTAATACTATAAGTTCTCACTTGGATATTTTTAATTGTTCCATTTTAAATATCAGATCACAGTATTTTGACTGACTGAGCATTCTTGTTATGGTTTTTTTTCTCAGAATATGTAATATTAGTGTATACTTTATTTTTCATATGTTCCTTGTTCTGTAGTTGGGTTTAAATCTGTAGAACATTGTATATATTAAATAAATAAAATAAAAATACTGCATCGACATCTGTCCTGAAGTCAATCAAAATAACTACATGCTGCAATACGCGGATGACAAACTCCTCATATCGCATGAAAAATCTCTGGAAAAGTGTATTAAAAACTTAAAAATTTTGTGGACAAAATCAACTTATGGTTCATCAAATGGCGCATTAAACCCAACCCCAAGAAATCGAAACTCTTGATTTTTAACCACAAAGTAACAGACACCTCACCAACAATAATTATGGGAAATGAAAGAATAACCACGTCCCCTTCTATAAAGTACCTAGGCATCTTAATAGACAATAAGGCAAACCTTAAAGCACACTCCCAAATCATAAAGAAAAAGACCATTGCTAGAGCCAAACATTTCAGAAGCCTCACAAGGATCAGGGTATAAGTATGAAAAATGCTACCAAAATATATAAAACTATTTGCAGACCTATAATAGAATACGGACACCCCTTATACTCCAACTGTAAAGATACTGTATAGAGAAACTTGGAAATAGCCGAGAGATCTGCACTTAGAACTGTAACACGTTTGAGGCATCCACTGAATAGGCTTCACGACCCCCCAAACGAGTTGCTTTATCAGAAAACCGAGATTCAACCAAATAAGGATCGAATAATACAGCTTAACCAAAGGTTGTCCAAAAGACTGTCTGAAACTGAAGAAATAAACAACTTATTTCTAAGTGAACGAACACACCACAGTACAAGAACATTTCCATCATCAACCATAATCGAAAGCTTAAGATGCCTCAACACATGAAGACCTACTACCTATTTTTACCTATTTTACTTTTACAATAATGTTATTCATAGAACTCATAGTATTTATGTATATATATTTTCTATTTTTTTTTAAATTGTACATGGCTGAAGGACCTCGGTCTATGGCCTATTGATTCTTATCAATAAAGTACTTGTTGTTGTTGTAATAATAAATCCTTTATTTGTGAGTTTATAGGCATTGCCTAAACTTTAATAGAAGTTCAATAATAATAATAAAAATAATATTAATTTTTGGGTAATATCTCTCATTATTTCAGAAAATTTCTGTCCTTAAGAAAAAGATGTTCCATCCATCACTGAGGAAAAATGCAGACTTATCCGTTTGGTTTGGTTGGCAACACCATTTTTGAACCCAGGTTTGAATTATAGGTATTCTACATAAACAAGCTTCAGAAAGCGGATCAATCTCATCCTTAGCACTTCTTAAGATTTGTCCCAGAATTTTTGTTGGTTTATAAATTGGATGAGAAGGCTTGTCCCTTGTCGTGAACTGTATAATGGTATTTTATTTGTTTGAATTGAATACATAGAAATAATAGTTTAATAAAAAGAATTGCTCTCCCAATATGAACTAGAATAAGATTGAGAATGGAACATATGCATCAACATATTAATAAGATATATGCAGATAACATAACACGTAGACAATTGAAGTTAAATTAGCGCACTTAGGTAAATTCATAACAGAAGCCTTCCAATCAGCTTGTACTAGGCATCAAATCAGTTGCTTCTTAATTTTTCAAACTTGGGGGCACTATTTGTTAAACATTAATTTATTCTGTTATAAGGTATTTATGCATTCACATAAACCACCTCAAGAATTTATTTTCACATTAGGTACCTCAAAGTTGAAAATGCTATTCTTATTGAATTATATACAATTAAAATACTTACATATAAATTTCATTTGCCTCCTCTTTCATTTTGAAAAAATAAGTATAAATAATACTACTTCTATGTATGTCGCATTTATAGGAATCCTAAAATATAAAATATATTTGAATGAATAAGTGAACGATTTTGGAAATTCAACTAAGAAAATGGAAATAAATGAACTCCTTCTCCATTCTTTTATAAACATCAAGTATGAGAATTAAACTTACTATTTTGCAAACTCTTTCAAAGGTTAGACCAGGAACATAGACCAATAAGGAGAAGCATAGAAAAAGGAAGGAATGAGTGACAACTCAGTGGTAAAATGAATAAGCGTAATTGTGGCGACCTTATGGGCAGGGAATGGAACTAATGATGTTGATTTTGCGCATTTGGCGCCTTATTATTTCATAATTCGAAACAACTCACGATTTGAATGAAAACCTGCACCGAAAATTGTGAAAGAACTGTAATATCAATTACAATTTTTTCAATTTTTCAGTGAGGTTTTGCTTCCAACTTAATTTTTACTTAAGTAATAATACTCAACAAATTTTGACATACTTTTTATTGCACATAATTATACAAATTGATATTTGTGAACAGAAATTAATGAAATAATTAAATCAAATTATATATATCGTATTGTAGGTACCACTTGACTATTATAAAGAAGGAAACATTTCATTTGAAGATTGACAATAAAATAATTATTTTTGTGATTACTGACAAAAATCAAGGAAATCGAAGGATTGATTTAGAATTGGAATCTTCAATTCTTTGGCAGAATTCCAACATAAGCCTTTTGAAACCTGGGCTAAAGTGAAAAATTAATGGTGATCCTGAAGAGACTTTTATTGAAAGTAAATAAGGTGATAGCAATAGAACAATATGAAGTGAAAATATAGCTCCGTTTTCTTAAATCGACACAACTGCTCTCTTCAATATTTAGGTACTAATATAAAAAAAATTTCTTTGTTAAATGACTCTTTTTCTTGTTATTAATTTGATTTAAAATGCCTGGTCTTTTCTTCACAAAAAGGGAAACAGTATCAGTATTCGGTTGGTTATTTCTGATTCTATCTGAACATAAATCTGTTAAACTAGTACTCGGCACACAATTAATTAAATTATTCTGATCTTAAAGCAGTGCATAATTTGGAAAATCTGACAGGGTTGAAGGTAAAAGTCTTGTTTTAGGTGTATTGAAAAAATTGTCCTCACTGATATGGTCCCCACATATTTTACTGTTCATTTTAATATTTGCTGGAATGAACAGCTTTAATTGCTTTATCCCATTCAAAAATTCTAGTTGAAGGTCGAAAACAGTGCTTGTTCGTGGTTGAACCCCTGTAATATATGTATATTCGCACAATTTTCGATGCAACATGAATAATGATGTGATAAAATGCTGATCAGTTATGACAAAAGGTGCTTTATATTTATAATTATAATACTTATACGAAAAAACTAGAAGATATATGCCTAAGATTCTTCAATGCGTTGCCAGCAAATATTCAAACGGAGGAAAATTTCAAAAAATACGAAAAATACAAACATGATAATTTAATTCAACTGGAACCCTCTAAAATTTAGGATTTTTTTAGGTAAGGAGTTTTTGACAATGTTTCATTTTTTTTTTTTTTTTGTAAATGAGGACCTTCTGAAATAAAGGTTGTTATTATTATTATTATTATTAACAAACTCGAACCAGCAAGAAACTAAGAATCAGGACAGAATTGAAAAACAAAAGAAAGGTTGGAATTTACGCCGAAAACATTTCATCATTGTCAGTAGATAAGGATGAAATATGTTTTTGTGTGAGATAGCGATACATTAGTTCCAAATCCTGTCCCTCGGGTCGCTAGCATCAACATTTCAAACGACTCTACGCAGTCGTCAGTCTTCTCTTTATTTATCTATAAGGAAAAGACTGACGACTGCGTAGAGTCGTTTGAAATGTTGATGCTAGTGACCCGAGGGACAGGATTTGGAACTAATGTATCGCTATCTCACACAAAAACATATTTCATCCTTTTCTACTGAAAATGATGACTAGCGTAAATTCCAACCTCTCTTTAGTCAGTTTGTTTTTTGTTTCAGTTCAGTCCTGACCATAGAAAAAGGATCCTTATTTGTCTATGGCTACACTAGTGCTACCAATTTAGGTCAGTTCAATGGACACTTTCTCAATAGTTCTACGTTCTACCATAAGAGGTTATTCTCCTTGTATCGACCCAAGGTTTATAGATTTAGACAGGTTGTCTCGTAACTTTCAACCAATCAGCGTCAACCATTCTTGACGTCACTCGGTTTATACATTCAAATAAATAACATTTGATTGCAATGAAATCGTGGGTTTTCGCGGATTTTTTTAATAGTTTGATCGCGAATATCGTTCGTAGTCTATGCTAAATAGTCATCAATATCTTCAATACTTCAATCATAAAATAGCTATGATAAAATGTCTGTCAATGATGGTCAATGGCGATACAGACATTCTATAGACCTTGACAGACACTGGATGACGCGTTACCCCACTCTTCAACCCAAGTTACGAGGCAACCTGTGTAAGTGTGTAATCTACAGACCTTGGTCTCGACCCTTCATAATCATATGTATTACGCTGTCGCCTTCATCAATTCAGTCTTTTCCATAGAGAAATAGACAGAAAAGAGTTACAACTCAATGGTAAAATAAATTTGTGTAATTGTGGCGCCCCTATCGGCAGTAGATAGCAAATAAGGATGTTGATTGGGGGTTTTTGGTGTCTTAAATCATAATTTGAAACAATTTCACTGTTTGAATGAAAACCTGTACTCAAAATTGTGAAAAAACTGCAATATCAATTACAATTTATTCCATATTCAAGTGAAGTTTTGCATCCAAATTGATTATTTATTTTTCAATTTGTGAGTGTTTGTATTCAGTACTCAACGAACATTGTAATATCACAGACTAATCTGTGGTAATATATTAGGTCATCGAGATAGAATAAAGATTCTATTTCGATGTATTAGGTCTATGGGTCAGTTCAACGGACACTTTTGAAACGGGAAGTGTAGAAGAAGAATCTTTCTTTCTTTTATCCCACTATCAATTTCTCTGTCTCTTCCTCAGTCCTTTTACAATATCTATGGTTGGATTCCTTGGTCTAGGTCATAGATAAACTAGTTAAGTGTGTCGTCTATGGTCTAGGTCTGACAGAAACTTTCTCAGAGTAAAATTGTTTATGATACTCTAGCTTTCCAATAACAGAATAAAAAATCATTTTTAACTAATAGTTTCACGTAATTTTATCCTTTCGTCAAATTAATTATGAATCGCAAATCATCATGAATACATTCCAACTTCGATAATTTCATCAACATTATCAATGAGAAATCATCTAGATAAAATCATATCTAAATAATACGAATATATTTGGCCGAATGAAAATTTTTAGTCGAATTACTATATTGAAAAATATTTTTATCATCAACTCGAACTATTATTTCTTTGGGTGAGAAACAAGTTATTACTTTTTTGATAAATTTCTTTTAACCTGTATATTACAGCTTAAGGAAAGTTGCGTCCAAAGTTACTCTAGCCATGGATAATAAATCATCTAAAAAGGTTTTGGAACGATTTGATAATATAACCAAATCTAAAGAAGATAAAAGACTTTATAGAGGTCTTGTTTTATCAAATAAACTCAAAGTGCTGCTTGTAAGCGATTCTAGTACTGATAAGTCTGCAGCTGCTATGGATGTGAATGTTGGTTAGTTGAGTCAATTTATATCTCGAATTATATGAGAAATAAGTTTCAAATTTAGAAAGTTGAATATTTTTAACAATAAAAATACCATGGTTTCTACCAAATTTATAACAGATTTTTTGTTTTTTATAAATTTGGTAATGAAACAATATATCTTCATTCTGCCTTATTCTTTTTTCGGAAGCATATTTATAATTTGGATGATGAAGAAAATCTTGGTAAACATGTAGAATAGGCATATGACCTTGAGACCCTTGAAAGGCGTCCAATTTTCTACAACAAATTTAGAGCTACGTTTCCACATGAAAAATAGCATTTATTTATTCGTTATTATTAAGGTAGACTTATGTCAAGCAGAGGGCTGTGTGATGATGATATATTACTACCAATCAATTCAGAGCTCCTAGTTTTCAATAAACTTTTTGAAAATAAAGATTTATTTCAGAAAATTTATTTGAATTTTTTAATCACTTTGTTTGTAGAGCTTACAAATGAAAAGAAAACCTTCACCTCTGCTAACAAATGCTCCGTCTAATTCAGAAAAAAGATTCATAATTACATTTGGCTTAGGAAATTATATATGTGAATCAATTATCATGTTGATATAACAATGTATATTTTTAACCACTCCATTTGAAGTTCTGTCATTGGCAATGCATTTCCATAAGCATCTTGGCTGCAGGATGAATTTTTTTGTAGCATTAACAGTCGTATTCAGAATCAGAATAAATATTCAGAGATAATAATAATAATAATCTTCTTTGTTGACCCTTAAACAGCAAAAACATTACTGGCACCAGGGCCTACTAATTATATTATTATTTGAAACCAGAAATAGATTAGATAAAGATATTATAATAACTGTCGCGACCGATCTCGAGAATTACTTCTTTACTTTAATTACCTGATTAATTTTTCAATGTGGTAACGTTACTGACATTTTGAAGTAGCGGATTCGAGGGTGTCAGGGTTATACAGGGTGCCCCGTAAAGACCACGTCAAATCGAGGGAGAATGTAGATCAAAGGATAACCCACCTCCTCGATATGACGAAATTCCCATTATAAAAGTCTTACTGTTTTCGAGATATTTTTTTTTGTTGAAAATAATCTATTTTTGCCCCTTTCAATAGATTTGTCTTTACGGTTGGTACAATTTCACAACTTTTTGGTTAATTTTTTCAGTAAAATATTGCTGAAGAATGATTTCAACGTTTACATCAAAAACATTCTCCGAACATTTTAAAGGGGGGCTGTGAGAAATATTTTCATTCAAAATTTTGGTAGTGGATTCTTTCGGTCATTAAGTTTAGCCCATCGTAGTGGAACCAAAATGTACTGAGCTACTGCTGCACAGAGAGAGAGAGAGAAATTAGATTTATTGATAAATCAAATGGCTATCGACCACAGTCTTCCAGCCAGTTACATACATTTTTATATAACATATTATTTATAAGTATTAAAAAAACAAAAAAAAAATAAACATCATCCTAGTGATTCCAAGTGTTCGAAAAGTGGCAAAGCTGGCAACTTTGCCTTTGGTGTAGTTGCTCTACTGTAATGTTGTATCAATGGCTCCAATATGTTGATATTATTTTGGTTATTGATGAATTTTTTGTTTAGTTTTTGCATTCTTTCCAGTATTGGTTCTATTCCCGTTGTCTGATATAAAAGCTGATTGGATGGATTGTGCAGTGGGTTGTTGGGATGTCTCATTTTTGTAATCTTACGTAAGCAAGTTCTTTCCGCTACCTCAATTGTATTCAGAGCTGTTTTTGTCGAATTTGAGAAGATTATATGTCCATAGTCCAATAAGGGTCTGCATATCATTTTATATATGGTACTAGCTGTTTTACTACTGATTCCTTTGTTTTTATATGTAAGAGATCTAAAATGCCCAGCTCGTGTTATGGCTTTTTTCTTTTGAAGTTTTAAGTGTGCTTTGAAGTTCAACTTATTATCAATCTTTATGCCTAGGTATTTGCATGAATCTGTTGGAGTTATTGTGTCACTTCCGAGTTTTAT
Source organism: Harmonia axyridis (assembly GCF_914767665.1). NCBI lineage: Eukaryota > Metazoa > Arthropoda > Insecta > Coleoptera > Coccinellidae > Harmonia > Harmonia axyridis. The sequence goes on along the minus strand of NC_059502.1, from coordinate 57,507,490 downwards.
ATTAGGAGAGTTGGCATTGATTTTATGGTTAAAAATGACGAGTTTTGATTTCCTTGGGTTAGGTTGTATTCTCCAACGTCTCATCCATGCGACTGTTATATCCGCCAACTTCTGTAGACCTTTCATACACTCTTTCAGTGTTTTGTGGTGGGATATCAAAGTTGTGTCATCAGCAAATTGGAGTACGTTTCTGACTATAATTTGACGGTTATTATTTAGGGTAGGTACTAATATTACATGAAAAGTATTCACAATCATTACAGAACATGTTCAAAATGGCGACCTCCTTCGCGTATACAGGCTCTGTGCATCGACTGAGAAACGACCTTTTCACTGCTCTCAAATGGATGTCGGATATTTCCGCTGCAGCAACTCGAATGCGTTCTCTCAATTCGGCTTCATCACGTATGGGTGTTGCGTATACTTGCTGGTCGGTTAAAAATTCCAAATAATTGTTTGCGTTCAGTGATGGCGGCAGTAGATTGGGCCCAAAATTGCACCATTAAATATTCCAGTCCATAAATTGACCTTGAATTGATATTGTGATCTATCTTCTCTCACCTCGTGTGGATCTATGATATTCCAGCTATGCAAATTGTGGAAATTCATGTACCTATCCTTGGTACAGGAATACTCGTCACTCCAAATGATCTTATCAAAAAAATCTGGATCTGCATGATGTTTTCGCAACATTTTCCGGCAAAATTGAATTTCGTTGAGGTAAATAATTATGCGAGTAATATTTTCGCACATAAACAATTGCCATTGTTCACTAACACTTCACAATGTTCGGAGGATGTTTTTATTGTAGACGTTAAAATCATTCTTCACCAATATTTTTCTGAAAAAATTAACCCGAAAGGTGTAAAATTGTACCAACCGTAAAGACAAAACTATTGAAAGGGGCAAAAATTCATTATTTTCAAAAAAAAATATCCTGAAAACGGTAAGACTTTTATAATGGGAATTTTGTCATAGTAGGTGACACGGGACACCCTGTATACCTATTCTACATGATCACCAAAATCTTAATTGATTATGTTTGTTTTAATGTCTATGCTATTGATTTAAGCTCAGCTATATTACTATATGTTAAAAATTCTTAGTATAGGCCTAAGAAAGAATCCCATGACCTACCTGTGATTTGAAACCAGACCTACATAGGACAAATTCATTCTAAATACCCTGATAATGTTTTAGGTTATATGAGTGATCCCAAAAACATCCTTGGCTTAGCTCACTTTTGCGAGCATATGCTTTTCTTAGGCACTGAAAAATATCCAAACGAAAATGATTATAACAAGTTTTTGAGTGAACATGGGGGCAGTAGTAATGCAGCAACATATCCCGATCATACAATTTACTACTTTGATGTTGTGCCAGAGCATTTGTCTAGTGCTCTTGATAGGTAAGAATAATTTTTTTTAGTATGGATTTTTACATTTCATAATAACTCAATTTTTCAGATTTGCACAATTTTTTATTGCACCATTATTCACAGAAAGTGCTACTGATAAAGAGCTAAATGCTGTTAATTCAGAACATGACAAAAATGTTCAAAGTGACCTTTGGAGATTGGATCAGTTGGATAAGCACCTCTCTGATCCGGATCATCCTTATCATACATTCGGCACAGGTTTGGACAAAAAAAATTTTTAAAAATATGCATTGATTTTACAAGAGCTTGAAAAAAAAGACCCGAAGACTTCTTTGAGTGTCAGATATCATGAGAAATGTTCATAAACAATAATACGAAAATTAAAATGACAACAAGAGTGGTCAATAACTCATCGAAGTTTGAGGAAACAGTACCCGCTTTTTGGAAAGATTAACGATAATATTCAAATCAACTTCTAATTTCATTACTTTTTGAGCTTTGATTGTTGATTGAGTGGATTAATGTGAAAAATACAGAAAATACACAGCGCAAAAAAATTAACGCACATTATGGAAATCTCAAATTTATTCTACAACTGAAGGTGTTCTCAATGATAATTATTTTTACCAGAATTATGCATGCATATGTTATCCACTTTCAACGTTTTTCTTCAATACAGATGTTTTTTCCCAGCAGGAATAAAAAAAGGAGATTATCAGATTTTGAATGTATTGGCTCCATTCTGAAATCAGTTGTTCTCGATCAATTCTAGTGATCAATAGTTTTTCTTTCGTTTGATTTTCTACACTCGATCGCTATGCAACGCGAAACACGCAATTTGACCCAAGAGGAATGTGACCAAGCGGTAGTTTTGCGAGAAGAAGGGTGGACATACACAAGAGTTGCAGAAAGGTTTGGAGTTTCCCATACAAGTGTGTCCAGAATGTTGCAGCGATTCAGGGAGACAGGTATGAATGTCCGAAGACCAGGACAGGGAAGACCACGGGTAACAACTGCCATTCAAGAACATTACTTGAGAGTTTCTTCGTTGAGACAACGGTTTGCAACCGCTCGCCTCCTTCAAAATCAGCTTGAGCAAACTCATGGGGTGCAAATTAGCACTCAGACAATAAGAAATCGCCTCAGAGAATATGATTTAAGGCCTCGTGTCGCGGCAAGAGGCCCAGCTCTTACATTTGGAATTTGCAAGAGAGCATATCCATTGGGAAGAGGCTGATTGGGAAAGAGTTCTCTTCACAGATGAGTCTATATTCTGCCTCTACCATTGTGATCGACGTTCCCTCGTATACAGACGTCCACATGAAAGATATGCTCAGTGCAATTTTCTGAATACTACTGGTTTTGGGGGAGGATCGATTATGGTATGGGGTGGAATATCTTTGACTGCTCGCTGATAATGGAGCTATGAATGCTGATAGGTATATAAGGAACATTCTTGAAGAGCATGTAGTGTCATTTGCCCCATACATTGGTGAAAATTTCATTTTTATGGACGATAATGCCAGACCCCATCGTGCGCGCATCGTTCAGGAGTACCTTGAAGAGGAGGAAGTCTCACGAATGGAATGGCCAGCAAGAAGTCCAGATTTCAATCCGATTGAGCAGGTTTGGGATAACCTCAATAGAACGCTGAGAAGTTCAGAAAATAATCCAGCTACTCTTAATGACTTAGGAATCCTCAGAGAAATCTGGGAAGGATTAGATCAGAACATTTTAAGATCACTCATTTTGAGTATGAACAGTTGTTGCCGAGCTGTAATTAACGCAAAGGGTGGCAATACCAAGTATTAAATCACTTATCAGCATTCCAGTATTTTGAAAATTGTTTATTTCTCTTCTTTCACATAAGATTCGGTGAAATTCTGAATTTTTCTTCCATTTAATGTGTCTTGTTTCGTTCGAAACCTTCCCGAGAGAACATAAACAATAAGTTATAAAGTTAATGTAGAGTTAACTTTCATTGAAATTGAGATTTTCAGAATGTGCGCTAATTTTTTTGCGCAGTGTATATATGATCATAGAAGGGTTTAGAATTCCTATAGTTGCAAATTCATAACATATCAAATTTAATAGCACTCATATTAATACTGGTATTTGAAAGAAAATGTTTATTTTCATAGGGAACCGAGATACATTAGATGTAATACCTAAAAGCGAAGGAATCAACGTCAGAGAAGAGCTCTTAAACTTTCATAAAAGATGGTATTCCTCCAATTTGATGTGTTTATCTATATTGGGCAAAGGTAGGATTCTTTTAAGATATTGTTGGTTGTAGCAATTAATATTTAATGTAATTATGTAGAGAGTTTGGATGAACTTGAAGCAACAGTATTAGAATTATTTGACAATGTGGAAAATAGAAATGCTCCTCTCCCTATTTGGGGTGATGCTCCTTTTAATGAAGAACATTTTGAAACTTGTACTTATATTCATCCAGTGAAGGATGTGAGGAATCTAAACATAATATTTCCTTGTAAGGATTATAGACATGAATATAAAGCAGCAGTAAGTTTTTAAGTGGTAAAGTATTTAATTATTATGAAAGCTATGAAATTTTTACATTGCATGGAATAAATTAACCCAAGTTTGTTTGAATTTTCATTTGCTTAAAACGTACCATTTTTGAGATATTTCGATTTTTCATAAATTAAAGAGTCTTTAGAAAAACCTAATAACTTGAAAATGAATTAATTTATTTTTTTGAGATTCTTAAAGTGAATACTAGAAACACGGAGGTAACTCCTTATTTTTTTATGATGATTGAGAACTCTACTGGGTGCTCAAAATGGTATGATTCATTGATGACTTATTTCGGACCCTATAATTTTATTTCCTCATTTAGTATAGAATTTTTTGAAAATTAATGAAATGAAGGTTATGCCATTTGAAATAAGCCTGATACTAAAGTTTGAATAAGTCATCAATGAATCGTCTCATTTGGAAACACAGTAGAGTTCTCAATGATTAGCAAAAATTCACTACCTCCCTTCTTCTATATTTATTTTTTTTCAAAACTTCATTCAAATAAATTACTCCAATTCAGATCATTGCTTAAAACTTACCATTTTTGGGATATTTCGATTTTTCATAAATTATTTTGATTTTTCATAAATTATTTAGATTTTTCATAAACTGAAGATTCTTTAAAACCTTATAACTTGAAAATGAATTAATTTATTTGTTTGAGATTCTTAAAGTGAATACTAGAAACACGGAGGTAACTACTGTTTTTTTGATGATCATTGAGAATTCTACTGGGTGTTCAAAATGGGATGATTCATTGATGACTTATTTCGGACCCTATAATTTTATTTCCTTATTTAGTATAGAATTTTTTGAAAATTAATAAAATAAAGGTTATGCCATTTGGAATAAGCCTGATATTTAAGTTTGAATAAGTCATCAATGAATCGTCTCATTTGGAAACACAGTCGAGTTCTCAATGATTATCAAAAATTCACTACCTCCTTTCTTCTATATTTATTTTTTTTCAAAACTTCATTTAAATAAATTACTCCAATTCAGATCATTAGGTTTTACCAAAAACCCTTCAATTTATTAAAAATCGAAATGTCTTTAAAACCGCAAGTTTTTAGCATATTATCAATCAATCAATATTTGTGATATTTTTGGGTCAAAAGGAGTAAAAAATCGAAAAAAAGAATTCGTTGCGCACTAACTTCGTCTTTTTGATAAAAGTTAAGTATTGCACGGAGCTTGTAAATATTATTTTATATAAACTTCCGAAGTTTCAACTTCAACGGTTTTGTGGTCAAGGAAATAGCTTTAATGTATTAGCACAGGAAATCAGGATGAGCTTTCAAACTCCAAAAATAAATATAGAAAAGTATTGGAGAAAATCCAGAAAAATAATCCAACCAAAAAAATATACTCCAAAAAAATACTCTCTTTTGAAGGTTTTAAATTTATTGATTTTCAAGAATAATCGATTTCACATGAGAGAAATATGGATAACACCTTTCTTGATTGAATCTCCTTCGACACATTACAACACATTAACGTACAGATTTCAACAAATTTTTTCATTCACCAGTCTTCTCAATTAAATGTATAACCACCTAATAAACCTTCCATGTTGAACACTACAATACCTAATTCTTTGTGAATTTTGACCAGTTAATCGTGTTATTAATATCCAATATTTTTTAGCCTATTCATTACACTAGCCATCTTATGGGACATGAAGGTCCTGGAAGTATTTTATCAGCTCTAAAATCAAGAGGTTGGTCAAATAGCTTGGTAGCAGGAGCTCGTCCTACTCCTAGGGGATTTGGTTTCTTCACTATAGCTGTAGATCTTACAGAGGAAGGAATGAACCACACAGATGAAATCATTAAATTAGTATTTCAAGTAATTTGGTGATTTTCTGTATAGTTTTCGTGATTTGTAATAAAATATTATTTCAGTATATAAATATGCTGAAACATAACGGTCCCCTGAAGTGGGTTCACGAGGAAAATAAAAATATAGGTGAAATGACATTCAGGTTCAAGGATAAAGAGTCACCAAGAGGGTACATCTCATCTCTAGTTCACTATTTACAGGCATGTAAATTCAATATCATTAATGAATATTAAAATACAAATTGCTTACTTGCAGGATTATCCTATGGAAGACATTCTTTCTTGCAATTTAATAATAACAGAATGGAAACCGGAAGAAATAGAAGAAATTTGGAAAGATTTGGTTCCAAGCAAAATAAGGTAAAGCTAAGATTACCCTTTTGCGTGAAATACAAATACAGGTTGATTCATCGCGATGGCCTAGTAGACGTTTATGGAAAACTAATCATAATTTTGTGCTGAAAATGTGCATGTTGACAATGGTCTTCCTCCTCTACAACTTCCGGTTATACCGGAAACGGCGGAAACAGACTACTACTTCCTTATTTCAAATGGCACACCCAGTATATTATTGTATCATTAGATAGCTTTTTTGATGACAATTTCAGCAATATGCCATACTTTGGGTAAAAATTCAACGGTTCATAAGTTAATGGGATTCTTATGAAATAAAAGATGGCGCAGAAAAAGTTTTCTTTGAAAGAATCTTTTTCATTTTCGATTCTGCAAATACGTAGTATTATAAGACTCTTTGCGGTTTGGACCAAAAATATGCAGGTTGTTTATCAGAAGATCATGAACTGAACAACTCAATTTTCATCAAAACTCAACATTTTCAAATTAGAATCTATATTTTTCATTATTCAATTATCATTATCAACGATCTTCTGGCTCTTCTCAGTTGCTTAGCCTTGGCCTATGCAGATGACTTCAAACTTTACCTGAGGATACGCTGAATTGCTGATTTAGAGCTACTCCAGTCCAGCTTGGAGTTAGTTAATGTTTGGTGCTCGCGCAATGGACTCATTTTAAATATACAAAAGTGTTTTAAGGTGACTTTCACGAGAAACTTACTTCCTCTCACTTTCAATTTTTCTATTGGTAATTGTCTTATCGCTAGTGGAGATTGATTTCGCGATTTGGGGGTGTTATTTGATTCGACGTTCAGCTTTGTTCCTCACATCGAGGAGCTTTGTTCTTCGGCTAGTCGATCTTTAGGCTTTGTGTTCCGGTGTTCCAGGGAGTTCCCTGATGTTTCAGTCTTCAGAATTCTCTATTTTTCTCTTGTCGTCAGCAAATTAGAGTACGCCAACTTGGTTTGGTTTCCGATATACAGTTCCCACCTAACATCACTTGAACGCATTCATAGAAAATTCTTGAAGTGTGCTGAATATAGAAAGACCGGCAGGTATCCTGAACGTGGTGCGGATTTGTCGGATATCATGCGGGAAATGCGAATTTCAACGTTGGAGGAGAGACACAAGCGACATTGCGCTAAATTTGCGCAAAAGCTTGTCACTGGAAGAATTGATTCACCTCATCTACTGTCCAGGGTTGACATTCGTGTACCAAGAATTGAAGCGAGGACCACATCAACTTTTCGACTCCCTAAACCTCGGACTAACATACTTGAGCAAGCTCCGGTCTATCGATTGTGCAGGGCTGCTGATGAACTTAAGTTTAATTTGTTTTTTTAGTTCGGGGCGGTTATTGTTTATTGTTGTATCATTGAATGTGTAATTTTGTTTGAATAATTGTTCATATTATTCATTGCCAATATGTTACCCTGTTATTGGGAAATTTCCTGTTGGGTAAAAAAAACTATTATTATCCCCGACTTTTGCCTATACGCGTAGGATTTCTCCTCGCCGTCGGCTTCTCACTCCTCGCTAAGAGGAACATTCACTCAATCCCAGATATTTAAAATAATAGAAGGGTAGAGCTCGGTCGTGTCCGGTCCTTGTGGTCCCCCTGGTTCTCGTCGAACTTCTGGTTCTCTTACACGCGATCCTTGGACCTGTCCTTCGCTTCCTAGGAATTTTCTCACCGTCCTTGCAGTACCTAAAAGAACAGCTTTTTGCATTATATTACATATATACTCACAAAGTCCTAGTTGCTTGATATTTCTCTTGAGATTTTTGGGTACGATTCCTGTTGTTGAGATGATAATTGGAATAGTTCTCGTTGATATCATTCCCCACTGGCGCTTTATCTGAAATTCGAGGTCCCTATATTTTGAAATTTTATTATTATTATTATTCCAGTCTATTCCACAAATTAACATTTGATAGTTTTCATTCATAATGAATTTCTATAAAATTCCATACGTATTACAAAATTGTCTGATGAAACCCTACTTCTAATAGTTTAGAAATTAAGACATTTTGAATATTTGTTTTGGTGAAGGTAAACTTGCAGTTCAAACTTAACAATATAATATGGCACTTTTTTAATAAGTTGAATTATTTTGTGGAACTGGAGAAAATAACGAAGCATCGTTTAAAAATAATTTGAATTGTTTTTCTACTTAGAGTATTTTCACTAATGTTTTTTTAGGGTTGCCATTGTAGCAAAAAAGTTCAATGAAGAATTGGATAGCGTTGAACCTTGGTATGGTACAAAATATAAAACTGTCAAAATCGATAAAGAAATTTTGGATGTATGTATTACACATTTAGTATATAGATGTTATAATAGTGCAATAAATTTTTACAGGAGTGGGAAAATGCAGGTTTATGTGATGAATTGAAATTACCAGAAAAAAATGAATTCATTCCAAGCAACTTCAAATTGTTTCCTCTTGATGATGTAAGTAATATTCAATTTTTTACTAGATTATTGGTTTGTAAATTTACTATTTAATCGATATTTTAATTTTTTTGAATTGAGGCGTTCCTTTCGAATGAATTAGAAAAATGAAACAAATATTTTCCTAAAACAAGAAATCTAGGTTGTGAGGTAACCACAAGCAAACAAGCTTACATCGAAGGTCAGTGGTTTTGACATTTTTGGACTTTGTTGTACCGCATAATCCAACCAATGATGACGAAGAGCTCATTCGATTGAATGTAAAAAATTACATCTGTACCTAATCAAAACATTCCTTGAAAGCCAGAACAAAATTTGAGTAGCAATTACCCACTTACTTTTAGAATCTCTTCAGTTGAGCTAATTTTCTATTACGTCAATATGAGAAGAGTTTTCGTTTAATAGAATGCCATATTCATTAATTAAAATTGAAAACGCTCACTTTACATAAACAATAGGTTCTAATTCCAGTTTTTGAATGAAGCTGATTTTTGCTCAGAAGGGTATTTCAGTTCTTCCTGATGTAGAGTGATACTACTGATTCTATTCATCGCTGGACATTCTGAGATGATGTGCACAACTATTTTGTGGGTGCAAAGAATTTCTTCGTTGATTCCAAAAAATCATCATCGTATGTCATATCGTATGTCCATTTTCAGGTTTCAGAGCATCCAATAATCATAAAGGATACAGCATTAACAAGGGTTTGGTTCAAACAAGATGATGTTTATAAACTACCAAAAGCTAACTTGATGTTCGACTTTGTAAGTCCCTTGGCTTATTTGGATCCTTTGAATTGCAATTTAACACATATGCTAGTGCAGTTATTCAGAGATTCCTTGAATGAATACGCATATTCTGCTGAAGTTGCTGGGCTTAAATATGAATTAATAAATACTAAATATGGTCTTATTGTGAGTATGAAATAATATTTTGAGCTCTGAAGCTAATACATTTTTCTTACAGTTAGCCATTGAAGGATATAATGATAAACAATATATATTATTGGAAAAAATCATTGAAAGATTGACATCATTCAAAGTTAATCCAAAGAGGTTCGAAATATACAAAGAAAATGTGAGTCATATATACATTAATTCATTTTCAAAGGCACATTATGATTATGAAACCGATAAACGAAAGACATAGTGTTTTTATATAACCAAATGTACGGTGTTTCAAAAATAAAAACGAACATATACCTATCATTGTAATTAGTAAATGTATAATATTTCCTTAGTAAGATGTGGATTTTATTATTTTTGCTGGGAAGTCTCTATATCTCTTGAAATTGATGGAAAATACTCAATTATGTCAAAATTTAGGTCAGGCTTCAATGAAATGTAACATGTTACTCGAAAATTGTGATCTATTTTATTTCTTGAAATTATTTTCAAAAATCTGGAAATAATCAGTCTAATCATATATTTTTGATTTGATAATAATAATAATATATCGCCTGAGAAGTCTCGAAATACACACCTTTGGTTTTACTATCTCCATCTTTGTTTCTAAAAGATCTTATAGAGTCTCAAACTGAACCAAAAGTGCACTACTATAAACTCAATGAATAAGTTCATTCTATTGATTGAATTCAGTCATTATTTTTTTAAACATTCATACAATGAAAATCCGTTCATTATAATGATGTTTTTTTTTATTGCATCAAGGAACAACTTCTATTGAATCAATGAAATGTTCATTATTCCATGGGTTGTACTTTATATCAATAATGTATTAATGTTCATTGAAATTGCCTAATCAGTTAATGTTCATACATTTAATGAAAAAAGTTCAATATTTCTTCGAAACAACACTCAACATCAATTTAAGAATCGTGATATTGATGAATAGGGATTCGTTATATCAAACTAGGTATATGTGAAGGAATTAAATTTCATTATAATGATGAAAAAGTACATTGTGTTAATGACATCAAGTTGATGATTGTCATTCTTTAATAAAATGAACTTTTTTTTCAGTTTAGTATAAAGAAAAAAAACATTATGTCCCTAACAAATGTTGCCATCATCAATATGAGATAAAATTTTAAAATTATATCTAAATTATTTCAGTACATAAGAAATTTGAAAAATTTCAATGCTGAGCAGCCTTATCAACATGCAGTATACTACTTGGCGGTTCTGTTAACTGAACATTCTTGGACTAAACAGGAACTTCTTGCTGCAACCGAACGTAAGTTGAATTATTATGGAAGAATATAAAATTTTATTGAAACTTGCTGAAAGAACTTTATTAGAAATGTTAGTTTTTTTATATTTTCCTAATAATTGGCGACGATTCTGAAGTAGTTTTGACATCTTGATAATGGACATTTCGTTTCAATTGTTAACATGTGGAGTTCTTCTTGTCTTGATTTTGTTATGTTCGAAAAAGTTATAATTTGGTTCAGTCGAAAATAATTGAGTCGTTACGTATCATTTGAACAGAGAGTTGTTTTATGTTTATAGTTACTTAAATGTGTGCACTGTTGTTACTCGTTAGTCTCTATTTTTGAGCGCTTGTTTTTTCAAAATTTCGCCAAAATATCTGTAGGTTTTCACGTTCTTGAGTGAATGTGTTGGAGTTCAATTTTCAGGATTAGGATTAGAATATGTAGATTTTATCAAGGCTATACATAGAGAAAAAAAAAACAAATATGTATAAAAAAAAAGTAATAGAGTCAAAGTTTAAAATATGTGCTTACTAAGTTCATCAGTATAAAGACGATTAGTTTGAGTATAGAAACAAACATCAGCGAAATGATTTTCATAAAACTAAATGAGACCGTCAATTATAGAACCGCTACACAAGATGTTTTCGCTTATCCCAATGTTTGCTTCGCAAGAAACCCCAACTTTTTCTTCAAACTATACAACCATTTCGACATTTACCCACATTTCATTTCGCATTTACCTTTTCAGAGTTAACTATCGAGAGGTTAGAAGCTTTCATTCCACAAATTCTATCAAAAATGCATATTGAATGTCTAATTCATGGAAATGCAAATAAAATTAAAGCATTGGAGATGGTTAATATTGTTGAAGAACAATTAAGAAATCAATTCAAGATGTGCCCCTTATTACCACGGCAGCTGTTACTGAACAGAGAATTGAAATTGGAAAAAGGATGTTATTATCTTTATGATGTCCAAAATGACATCCATAAACCATCCTGCATTGAATTGTATTATCAGTGTGGAATGCAGTCTACACAAACAAATATGAAGCTGGAATTGTTTTCAAAAATTATACAAGAACCATGTTTCAATATATTGAGAACAAAGGTGTGTGGTGATTTAAAATATTTTAATAGACAACATAAGTAAGGTTAGCTGAGAACGACCCATCCGTGGATCCAGTTCTTCCATATATTATTATTAGGATCATTCTCTACGAAAACTTATATCATCAGTAATGTTTTAAATTCTTTGATAGCTACCAATAGACAATAATATTGCAACATGCATGCAGAATATAAGAGTATCTTCGTATTAATTGGTTTTACTCCATTTCAGCAACAATTGGGTTATATTGTCTTTAGTGGTATCAGAAGATCAAATGGTGTACTAGGTCTACGCATAATTGTACAATCTGATAAACACCCTGCTTATTTGGACGAAAGGATAGAAGAATTTTTGTCATCCATGAAAGTGAGTAGTTCAAAAAAAATTGCACATTTGGGTACATTCGTTGAATATTTCATCAAACAAGATTATTTGTAATACTGTCGCACTTGGTATTCACATTTTATATAGCATTAATATCCAAATATGGACCAGCTTATCACTGATAAGGAGTACTACTTCAATTTAGAGTTACCTCACCTTCACATCTGGGGGATTTAAGTCACTTTCGATTAATGTGATAATGACTCAAGAATCTTTAATTGTTATACACTGCGCAAAAGAATTAACGCACATTATGGAAATCTCAAATTTATTCTACAACTGAAGGTGTTCTCAATGATAATTATTTTCATCAGAATTATGCTAGCAAGTGTTATCCACTTTCAACGTTTTTCTTCAATACAGATGTTTTTCCCAGCAGGAATAAAAAAAGATGAGATTATCAGATTTTGAATGTATTGGATCCATTCTGAAATCAGGTCACCAGTTTGTCGTGCATCTTTCTACAGCTAGGACATCGGTGTATCAGAAGGCTTTTCTTTACCGAACTGCAAGGCTATGGAATACCCTACCTCAAGATGTATTCCCCCTTGGTTACAACTTACAGCAGTTTAAGACACGCACAAACCGATTTCTTCTAAATTCATCTCGGGGCGCTTGAAAGGGCGTTATGAGCTCAGTCTTTTCCCGAGAGATGCGTATAAAAAAAAAAGTTGTTCTCGATTAATTCTAGTGATCAATAGTCACTCGATCGCTATGCAACGCGAAACACGCAATTTGACCCAAGAGGAATGTGCCCAAGCGGTAGTTTTGCGAGAAGAAGGGTGGACATACACAAGAATTGCAGAAAGGTTTGGAGTTTCCCCTTCAAGTGTGTCCAGAATGTTGCAGCGATTCAGGGAGACATGTATGAATGTCCGAAGACCAGGACAGGGTAGACCACAGGTAACAACTGCCATTCAAGAACGTTACTTGAGAGTTTCTTCGTTGAGACAACGGTTTGCAACCGCTCGCTTCCTTTAAAATCAGCTTGAGCAAACTCATGGGGTGCAAATTAGCACTCAGACAATAAGAAATCGCCTCAGAGATGATTTATGATTTAACGCTGTGTCCTGCGTGAGCGAACCATTGCGAGCGATGAGACCAAAGCGAATTTATCAAACCTTGGAATATAATAGCGCTGTCCTACGTGCAGTCGTATCAGTCGTAAAACTGTTTGACGCGAATTTCGTGCGATCAAATAATTAGATATTTCTGCGCGAAATTCGCGCGACTGATCTTCCGCAATGCACAATCCCAACCCCAACCATATATTTGTCTCGCCGTGTCGTGTTTGTAGATTTCAACGTAGGACACTGAAAGTCGCGCTGCTCGCATCGCTCGCGTAGTACATAAAATTCGCGTCGCTCGCGTCGTAACATTAGTGGCTCACGTAGGACATAGGGTAAGGCCATCGAAGGGCGCGTTTGGATTTTGCGAGAGAGCATATCCATTGGGAAGAGGCTGATTGGGAAAGAGTTCTCTTCACAGATGAGTCTAGATTTTGCCTCTACCATTGTGATCGACGTTCTCTTGTATACAGACGTCCACATGAAAGATATCCTCAGTGCACTCTTTCCCAATGGATATGATCTCTCGCAAAATCCAAACGCGCCCTTCGATGGGCTGGGGTAAGAGCTGGGCCTCTTGCCGCGACACGAGGCCTTAAATCATATTCTCTGAGGCGATTTCTTATTGTCTGAGTGGTAATTTGCACCCCATGAGTTTGCTCAAGCTGATTTTGAAGGAGGCGAGCGGTTGCAAACCGTTGTCTCAACGAAGAAACTCTCAAGTAACGTTTTTGAATGGCAGTTGTTACCTGTGGTCTACCCTGTCCTGGTCTTCGGACATCCATACCTGTCTCCCTCAATCGCTGCAACATCGAGTGTAGAAAATCAAACGAAAGAAAAACTATTGATCACTAGAATTAATCGAGAACAACTGATTTCAGAATGGAGCCAATACATTCAAAATCTGATAATCTCATCTTTTTTTATTCTTGCTGGGAAAAAACATATGTATTGAAGAAAAACGTTGAAAGTGGATAACATATGCATGCATAATTCTGATAAAAATAATTATCATTGAGAACACCTTCAGTTGTAGAATAAATTTGAGATTTCCATAATGTGCGTTAATTCTTTTGAGCAGTGTATATTCGTAAAAAAAATAAATATTTTTTATATTGAAGAATGATTTACGAGAAATAATGTAAACTTCAAACAATCTTTATTCTTGAATAAATACATTGAATACATGCTTTTCGTTAAATAAATATTTTCAGCTATTATTATTATTATGTTGTCCTTTCTAGACATACCTTATTTCAATGGAGGAAGACGAATTTATAAGACATCAAGACGCATTGGCCGCCCAAAGATTAGAAAAGCCGAAACAACTCGCTTCACAAACTAATCTCTATTGGTCTGAAATCACCGCCCAGCAGTATCACTTCAATAGGACAGAAATTGAAGTGGCTTATCTTAGAACACTGAAAAAAAAAGATATCATCGACTTTTACGAGGTAAGAAAATCCATATAACCTATTAAATTGTTGAATTTATAATAAATCCACCAGCATATGTACAGGGTGGGCAAATAAGCGAGGTAAGCGGCTTTATTTCACGATCCACTCATCGTAGAGACTTGCGGTAAAAAATTTATCACTAAAGTGTACAAGAAAACACACTGGAAATTGTTGTGAAGTTCATACCTTTACCGCTAGGGTGCGTCATAGCTATCGTCGAGTAGAAAAATGAATTTTACTCGAAAATGTTTCATATGAAGTTGAAGAAAAATTATCATCACTGTAATCGTTGGAAAATTCTCTATCTATTTGAATTGTCACTTTCGATTATACGACATCAAATAAGGGTAGGTGAAAGGGAGAAATCTGACTGATTGAAATGACTGTAACTTCAGTTTGGCTCAACATTTTTGAGCAAATTAGATCTCATCTGAAAGATAATATCTTGTTGATTGAGGACAAAATATACTCATGATAAATTTGTTTTTGCTGCTTTCGATAGGGGGCGCTAAGTCAGAAGTTCATTGTTTTGTTCATTTTACTCCGAAATTTCAAATGTAATGATAGGATTTTCTCAACAGAAACAGAAATTCCATCAAATTTGCATAAAAACACCTGAGGGTCGCAAAGCGATAGTTTCAGGCGTTCTGAAGTTATGTCCGAAAAAATATATTCTTCAACTGATGCACTGCGAAAAACCAAATTGTGTCTTTAAGTTCTGACAGAAACAGAAATCCCATCAAATTTGTATGAAAAAACCAAAAGGACGCAAAGCGATAGCTTCAGGCGTTCTGGAGTTATGGCTGAAAAAAGATATTCATCAACTGATGCACTGAAAAACTAAATTATGTCTTTTTTCGGCTAAACTCCAGAACGCCTGAAGCTATCACTTTGCGACCTTTTGGTTTTTTCATACAAATTTGATGGGATTTCTGTTTCTGTCAGAACTTAAAGACATAATTTGGTTTTTCGCAGTGCATCAGTTGAAGAATATCCTCTTTCGGCCATAACTTCTGAACTGAACTGAACGCTATCTGATGATGCAATAATATACTGGGTGTGCCATTCGAAATAACAAAGTACCTACTACTTTTTGACATAAGCGGCAACACCGCAGCATTGAAAATATTTCGGATCTATAGAGCAGTTGTTTTTGTCTAAGAAACCAAATTTTCAATGATTTCTTGCTTTACGTTCTCCGTAAACGTCTAACGTACCATCGACTGTGATGCACCCTGTATACCAGGCTACACAGGATCATGGTAGACCCCCAATTCTCATTTAGTGTCAAAGAAAGTTGATTGAGATTTGGGTCATCCTGTATATTTATTGAATTACTGAAAGATTTTCAGTAAGTATACATTATATTCCAAATTTCAATCAATTATCTTTCTCTATTATCTTCGGTGGCGTTGTCATAGTCCTTTCAGACCTACTAAAAGCCAGCTTGGTTTGTATGTCCTCCAGTATAAATTCCAGTAGTGATGAAAGGCACGCCAACCTAGTCGTCTGTTGATTAGTTTGCGCGTTGCTAGATCTCACTAGAGACTTAACCATCACTTTCCACAGCCGATACTAATATGTCACTTATTAGGACTAGTTAACCCGTAACTGGTAAGGTGGGGTCTACCAGACCCCAGCGCATTTATTTTTCTCTATAGCTCAAATCTTTTTTGATCGATGGCGCTATCTGTACCCCCCTCCCTGTACCTTTCAGTCAATGTATCTTGTGCAATACAGTGTTACACAGCTACCCATATTTTTAGTTGGCACGATTCTGTTGACAGTGTTTTTTCGCTTGGGGTATGTGAGACCCCACCTTACCATTAATGTAATTATTTTGTGCTAGAAGTTGTCTGATTTTGGAAGTTGCAATGGCGAGTTCATTACGAAAACGAAAGAAACAGGTGATCCACACTTTGAAGAATGGGCACTGAAAAAGTCGGATGTCCTGGAAAGTGATTTCCGTCGATGATTTTTACCGTTGAGAAAGCGAAGTGTACATACTTCGTTGTTCGGATTTACCAACAGAATGACATTAGCATCGTATGTCCCCAAAGTTGGAAAAGCCAATGTAAATAAGGAAAGAAGCCAAAAATTATTGAATTTTTTGACAATACCAAGGGCGGAACTGATGCGTTGGATAAAATGTACTGTCTACGGGTGCAACAGGCGTTCCAGACGATGGCCACTGACAGTATTCTATGAAATTCTGGATGTTTTCTCAGTGAGAACTTCCATCATTTTGTCTTCTTTTCCAAATAATCCGCAAGTTTCGAGATATGAATACATTAAATCTCTGGCCAGGCAACTTGTTCTTCCCCACATGGAAAGAATAATAGAAAATAAGCGCCTTCCTTAGAGTCTAAAACACAACATTCTTTCTATTCTGGAAGGGACGTTCCGGAAGCTGAAGGAAAAATATCTCATCAATTAGAAAAGGGGAGTGCCAAGTGTCCATGCAAGCAAGACAAAAAACAAAGGTATCATGTAGTGTTTGGCATCTTACAGTATGTGGCACCTGTGCGCGAACCGTCTGCGAAGATTGCTCAGAAGAACGCTTGTAGTTTTCTAGTACATACCACAGAAATGTCATTCCATTCGGCTTTTTAGTAATATTGGAGAGTATATTTTAAGTTAAGAATTTTGGGGAAATCATATCATTAGGATTTTGCTTAGTTATATGCATTTCAAAATTGTCTCTTTTTTACGTTCTTTTATTAGCAATATTTATGTTTTTTGAATTAAATTATTAATTATATGAGAGTATTATCTATTTATTTCACACTATCGGTTCAATTGAGATTCAGACCTGATTAGGAACCTATTAAGAACGCAATAAGTCAATGTGAACACATATATTTTAAGGAACTAAGGTTGGGGTCTGGCTGACCCCATCTTACCAAAGACGTTCCAGAAACTGTACCATACCAGTTACGGGTTAAGAAACTTAAATCCAAACTCATTTATTTCAAATTTTACTCTTAAAATGAT
This sequence comes from Harmonia axyridis, assembly GCF_914767665.1. Taxonomy (NCBI): domain Eukaryota; kingdom Metazoa; phylum Arthropoda; class Insecta; order Coleoptera; family Coccinellidae; genus Harmonia; species Harmonia axyridis. The sequence continues at coordinate 57,489,731 of NC_059502.1, read as the reverse complement.
GTCTTTTTCAGGAGTTCTTGGAAGAAAATGCCAAATGTAGAAGGAAGTTATCTGTGCAAGTCGTTTCTATGGCAGAAGGAGGTGCAGGCAGAATCGCTGAAAAGGAAAATGAATCTGATGTAGAAAATGTGAAAAAGCCTTCGATAATACAGGATATCACTATATTTAAGAGCTGTCACGAGATGTACCCATTAGTTCAGCCTTATATAAGTATTCCAAGAAAAGGAAATAAATGTAAACTATGAGAATAATACATTTAGCCAATGACACTTTTGGATGAGTTTGAGTGAAACATATTTGATTAGTAGTTCTTCGGATAAGATGTTTTTGGAATTCACTGTTCACTTTGATTTTTAATAATCACCTTCAAATGAATACATGACTTTTATTAATTTAAATGAAAATTTGACAATCCTAAATTTTGTTTGAAAGAATTTAAAAAATTAGTGAAGTACTATAGCGAAACCAAGAGCTTTTGAGCGCCAATTTCTTCCTGTACAGATCATAGATTTCCAAGGGCACAATTGAACTACCACTAAAAATATATAATTTTTTTTTTAAATATATTGATAAAAAATGAAAAAACCACATTCTGCATATACGAAACCAAATAAAAAACATTTCCAAAGGATATGTACCGGTATTGTATCACAAAAATAAAATAAGTCATATACAAATAGTGGAAACAAGAAAGAAAATTCCGCATATCACAATCATTAAAAAGAAAGTTATGTGTTCGAATCATATGAATAAACTTGGAGCAAATGCGTTTACTTCACGATTCACTGGTATGTATGTTAATATTTATTAAGAATGCATCTATACTAAAGATTTTATTTTTGGTTGAAAGCTGATTCGGCTCTAAAACGATGAATATTTCGACGACGCCTTGGTGGTTACCCCCTTAATTTGATAATTATTAGGTACCTAAGTGGGGGCTCCAAAATTCCTTCATCATTATTAAAGTGTACTGATTTTGCAAGAAATAAAATTTATATTTGTTTCATTTATCTCTCGCCATTTCTTCTTCAATTGAAACAGGTTGTATACCGTTTATGATAAAACTCTTGTTGCAATTCCTGAAGACGAGGTTGAAACTTGCATATGAGAGGCTATTTGCACTTCATATGCCTTACACTTATCAATATTTGACAAGTTTAGTTATTAAAAAGGTAAGTAAATTTTCAAAGTGATTTTTAAAGAATATTATTTGTATCAACTAAATATTGAACTTGATCATCACCATAATTTAGGTTTGAAATATACCAAGGAGAGTTTGCTACCATCCTTAAGGTCGGCCATTAGAATACCTGAAAGGTTTTCGTGCTTGATGCCTTACTATATCCCCCTAAAGTTTGAAAATGTATCACCGAACTGATATAAGTACACCTGGTGAATTTTTCACGATTTTCCACAGATGACTCTGCAATCGAATTTAAATTTTCCTTTAGTCATTCACGTTAATTTTTGACGTTTCGTGCTGAACTGTTTATTTTCAGTTCATGTAGTGTCATTGATCATTTGAAAATGACGAAATGATTCGTGTTTGGTTGAAAATGCATTCATTGAAAGAAAATAATTTGAATGGATCTCTTCACTTTAGTGTCTAGAAGAAATCTTCGTCTATGAGTAGAGCGCTTTTCATGGTTTAAACAAATAGTTGGACGATTTGCGACTGAATTTCCATGTGAAACCATCAACTTTTATATTCGAAACATTTTATCAAAGGCTGTATATATTTCCTTTTCGATATTTTTAACTAATTCAACTGAAAAAATTCACCTGTTATATTTTATGATAATTTTATTTTTTAACTGTAGCTGAAAGTTCCTATGCAATAGTCGGTACATTTTTCAAATTAAGTTAAGATGATGTCCCTCTTTTTAAACTGACATTCGAATGGAATAGTTCTCTTAATTAGAATTATTTAATGGAATGAGCACTCTTTATAATTATTACAAAAAGAATTTCGCTTTGGAACATATATACCAGATATATTTTTCCTTCTAAGAAAAGTCAGATGGGGGGCAAATATAACATAGTTAATACTTACTTAAAAACCCAGATCACATCAATAACCATTTATTATACATAACAAAAAATTTGGGCTTATTTATTACCGGTTATCTATATTTTCGCTTAGATTCTTATCTACATTATTATTTGACCTGCGAGAAGTTGAACAATATTCATGTATGCTAATGATTATTGAATTGTATTAGTTAATAACATCCAGGCATTTACCAAGACTAGCAAACAGAATATTGTACAAACAAGTTATCATCAATATATTCGACACTGAAAAAAATAAATAACTTGTGATAATACTTATAGTAAGGCCACATCACACAAGTATATCAACAAGACGAGTATAGCATTAATGAATGAAACATATTATAGTAATAAGATCAAAATTCGGAGAGCTAGATGTAGAATAAATCACAAAAAAACTCATATAATAATATAAAGATAAGTCATATACAGGGGGGGTTCCGAAATTGGAGAGATAATGGAAAATGAGATTCCTCTGATAATTTCAAGAAAAAAAATCCTATTAACATGGGCATATATCAGTTTATCGAATCTTCGCTACAAATTGGGCAATAAGTACCAAAACTAACAGCTTACTAACTGAATCCTTATAATATTTAATTATGAGGATTACTAGAGAATTGAAATTTTTTCTCGAAATCGATGGCAGATACGAGAAAACTACATGCAAGAAAAAAGTGTAGTAGGTACTAGACCAAAAATTTTTTTAAACTACCAGTGTTATTCGACCACTGTTCCAGATAAAATATCACCCTGTAGAGATTTGCATTCAAAATTAGTATATCATCACTTGATGGAAACTTTGAATTGGAATATCTATGCTAAATTTGAGTTAAATATCTTTTGAAGAGGAAAGGTGCTGTGAGAAAGAAATCATACTTAACACCATGTATTTCGAAAACAAAGTGTGTGTAGGCCCATGTTTATATGACTTTTTTCCTGAAATGAACCAAAAAAACTGTCATGTTGGTTTATACATCCAATTAAGCTGTTGGACAATAAAAAATATGTTGAGTAGCCAATTTAGTTATTTATTGATTTGTTTTTACATGGATTCGATATCATAGAAATATTGGTGCTTCAACTATCACACACTAATTCCTTCTAATTAAGAGTTGTTTATTTACACAAATATAGGCAATATCTCCATATTCTTTCAATCAAAAAATAAAGTGTAACATGTAACACATAGTTTGTTTCAGAGCTATGTTCCAAAATAAAATAAGATTCTTCACTCTGTACTAAATGATCAAATTCAGAATGTGGTTGTTATACAATAATTTATATCATTTTTCATGATCTCCATTGAAAATTTAGAGTAGTGTATTTTTTATTCACTGAAATGTGTTACTTTTCAAAATTAATATAGTTGAAAAGCATATTATCTAGAGAATTTCAGAACTATTACCCCTTCTATTACACTTCATCCAATAGCTCAAAATAAATATCAAGAGAGCTCTCAATCAACAAATAATTTATTCAATTTAAATGATGATTTTCAGATCTAAATTATGTATTTCTAATTAATACATTGAAGATTTTTCAACTTCTAATAACATACATCTTACAAAACAAAATCAAAACATCTCTCTGAACATATTAACTTAATAAATAATTTATTCAAAGAATCATAGGTGTGAGAGCGATTTTGTGTAGTTTCAGGAAAAAATAGTCAAGTCACTATTTAGCAACACAAGCAATTTAAATTATATCAGTCATCTAAAGAGAGAATTGTTTATTTTGTTAACCATGGATGTTTCAAGCAATCTGCAGCAGTTGCCCTTTTGTCAGGATCAAAATCAAGCATTGGCTTCAAGAATGAAGTGAATTCTTCTGCTTCTTTGAGAGGCCATTCATACTTTTCTGTGAGAACATCTTCCAGACACCAAGGTTTCAGGCCAGTTATATGCCTTAGTTCATTTTTCCTATTGAAAAACATTTTTGAATGTTTGCCACTCTGACATATTTTTTTTGGTATTTCACCCAATAATTCAATAATATGTGCCAAATGATCCTCGTCTCTTGTATAATTATCTCCAGAATGAGGTTCAAAAAGGTAATCTCCTGTTGCTAACTCAAAAGCCATACATGCTGTACTCCAAATATCTGCAGAAGTTCCATAACCTGCTCCCAATAATACTTCTAATGAACGATATTGTCGAGTTTGAATATCTTCTGTAAAATGCTTATCCACCCAACAAGCATTTCCTAAATCAGCAATCTTCACATCAACATCACATTCAACAAAAGCTGGATCTGATTCTATTTTACTTTCACTTTTAGAAGTTATAGAGGGAGAATCGTCTTCAGACATTTGAACAGTATGCTCTAACCCAACAGTCTCCTGAGAAATGGTTAGAGTTGCTTCATTATCATTTCCTTCCAAGTCGTTATCATTACAATTAATTATTTTATTATTGGTATCATCAGAGGTTGTATCAGGGCTAGAAGGTACACCGTTACATTCATAAGAATCAGGATTTTGATTAGTATTTTCAGGGGTCTGTACTTTTTTCTGCTCTTCAATTTCAATTATTTGTTCCATTTGCCTTTTCAATAACTCATTTTGACGCTTTGCTTTCTTCTTCAACTTCTTTTTCTTGTTTTTGCTCATTTTAGTTGGTTGGGCTTCTTGAATAGGAGCTGTACTGACCAATGAAGTAGGTAATTTGAGACCTAACTGATGCATTTCAGCAGCTTCACAAGCTAATCTTCTGATATAATCTTCACTGACACAAACAAGAACATTTTCTGGTTTAATATCTGTATGAATAATATTGCATTTTGCATGCAAATAATCCAGCCCTTCTAAAACTTGCCTTATGATAGTACGAACATTACTCAGTGGAATGCCACGATAGTTAGATTTAATGATCAGCTTCAACAAATGATGTCCTAATACTTCAAATACCATACAAACATGCACTCCATTTACACCACATATTTTGAAATCATTCAACAACTGTACGGTTTTATTTCTCTTAGGATCATGCGGATCTGACTCTCTCACCGATTTTAAGATTTTAATTTCATCCAAAGCAGTTTCTGTGAAATGCTCTGCGGATTTCACAATTTTGAGTGCAACAAATCTCCTGTCTTCCAGATCCCAACACAGCCAAACAGTGGAGAAATGACCCCATCCTAATTTTCTAGTTACATGATAGCGTCCTAAAAAGAGGTCGCCTATTTTAACGGGGTGGTAGCCACCCTTTCTGTAATCTGTACTGTCTTCTTGCTCCTCTTCTTCACTGGTATATTGTTCATCTGGGTCTTCTATTGTCTCATTACTAGAGCTGTGGGAGGGTTCATTTTTTGAACGATTTTCTCCGTGGCCGTTCATCTCGTTTTTACCCTTTTTTTTGCCGAGCTTGTGCCGCTTCTTTTTAGCTTGTATTGCCAAAACACGTCTGTTTACGTCTAATTTAGCACTCATTGATGACAGTTATTGAAATATTACTGCCTAAACAATTGCAGAATGTCAACTTTCAGCTTATCCGAAGGATTTTGTTTGATTATGGCGGCCGTGTGTTCACTATTTGCTGTAACAGGCCATAGATGAGATGTTTGAAAATTGACAATTTTGACAGTCATTAATTACAATTGAAAAGAACTACCGTCGTAAGACAGCATTTTCTTCGTATGTTTTACCTACTTTCACCAAGAATTCAAATTTTATTCGAAATTTACCGAAAATCTACTTCGTAAAATAATAGTTATCTCTTCAGCAGTATTTATAATAAAGAATTATTACGAGATTACAGAAATGTTCATCAACCCAATCCAAAATCAGTAAACTCCATAGAAAGAATGGAATGGATGGGTTGCCATAAAGTAACGTGGGAGTAAAGTGGGACCAAGATAGATAATGCGTAAAATCTATTATGGTAGTGTTAAGAAAGTGTCCAGCGGAAAAGGATAAATAGGAGGCGCTAGTGTAGCTAGAAGGTAACCAATCAAAGAAGGAGAACATACTTTCATCCTTGTTTTCTTCTTGCTTTATCAGTATTTTATGACATTTCCTATGAAATTCACCCTCTAGCTACACTAGCGCCCCCAATTTAGGTCAGTTCAACGAACACTTTTGAAAAGGGAGGATTATTCTCCTTATCTCTACCCTCCCATACCTATAAGTCTTCAAGACCGACAGAAACGGACTGATCCTAGTACTTTATTTTGGTTGAAGTTGAATATATAGGCCAAATGCACCGTTTTTGGGTTACAAGCATCATACATAACCTGCAGTGGCGTATCCAGAAATAAGCCTTGGGGGAAAAAGAAAACAAAATTTCAAATTTTCCTTCTTTTGAAGAAGTTTTCCAAAGAAGTTTGCTTACTCATAATAAGATTGTGATATATAAGGTTGTTCCATATAATGGATATTCCTCTTGGGGGGATATATCTCCCTTATCCCCCCTTGGGTACGCCACTGATAACCTGAGCATACGTCCCGCTGTCAGGCAGTCTGTTAACTGTGATTATACTTTTATCTATACAGGGTGATTCACCGGGATGGCCAGAAAATTTGCATATTGGTGTTTGAGACAATGATCTTATTCCCTAAAATATTTTCAAATCTCTACAACTTCCGGTTATACCGGAAACAGACTACTACTTCCTCATTTCAAATGACACACTCAGTATATTATTGTATCATTAGATAGATTTTTTGATGATAATTTCAGCAATATGCCATACCTTGGGTAAAAACTCAACGGTTCATGAGTTAATGGGATTCTTATAAAAAAAATGATGGCTATGAGGACTCACATTTTTTTTAATATTTCGGCAGAAAAAGATTTTTTTTTTTAAGACTGTTTGCGGTTTGGACCAAAAATGTACAGGGTGTTTATAAGGAGATCATAAACTTGGACAACTAAAATACGTCAAAATTCAAGATTTTCGAATTAGAACCTATATTTTTTATTATTTCAGTCGATTCTAAGTACAAAAATAGTGGGAGTTATTCAAGCAAACCCTATACCTAAAATGAATACTTAAAGAGTTATCAAGGAAGAACCTTAAATGAGGAAAATTGCAATTTTCCACCTTTGGAGTAGTCTGAGACTTCCGGAAATCACTAAAAGAAACTAAATATCGATGTTTGGATAACTTAATTTTAATTTCATTAATTATAATTAATTTTTCGTTGGGATTGTTGAGAAATCCAAAACCAATACAATTTACAATTTTTAATTAAAAATAATTCATTTAAATTCTTGAAATGTCGAATTTAGTTGAAGAAGCATCGAATTTTAGTTTCTTTCTGTATTTTCCGCAAGTCACAGACTACTCCACACAATAAAACACAATAAAATGCGGTTTTTCCTCATTTGAAGTTTTTCTTCGATAACTTTTCAAGTATTATAAGTCACAGACTACTCCACACAGTTATAAAATGCGGGTTTTCCTCATTTGAAGTTCTTCCTCGATTACTCTTCAAGTATTCATTTTAGCTATAGGGTTTGCTTAAATAACCCCCTACTATTTTTGTTCGTAGAATCGACTGATATAATAAAAAATATAGGTTATAATTTGACAATCTTTGCAGAAGCTGTCTGCAAGTGACAATCGAACATCGCTGGGAAACACCGCCGTATCAGGTACAACATCTTACTGGCTCTAGAAACTAAATTACCCACATGGGCAGACCAGGAGAGATCCTCCGTTATGATGACACAAGGTCATTATGCTGCATGCATGACTCCAGAACACGGTCATCAAAAAAGTATTGATGTCTCGGGTTGTATCTACCAAGATGAAGGACCTTACATTTCTCCAAGTTTAGAGGGAGGAGCCATTGGTGACACCACCCATCCAACAGCACCAGGTCACCTCGAAGGCCATCAGGACAGTGCGCATCATAAAATAATTTGATATCGTCTGCGTATTGAGAACAGAATGCCGAAAGTAAGTGTGGAAGATCTGAAACGAAAACCAGAAAAAGAAGCGGACCCAAAACAGAGCCTTGAGGGACTTCACTAATAATTCATGATCTTCTTATAAATACCTTGTACATTTTTGGTCCAAACCGAAAATAGTCTTATATACAACGTAATTACATAAAAAAAATTTCTAAGGAGTACCGCCGAGAAACAATATACCAGGTGGATCGTCTAAAATCAGCTCATGATACAGGGTGTCCGAAAAATTTTTTTTCTTGACCCAGTGAGGGATCTATCTACCGGCTTAGTGACGGGGTCCAAGGGGCGGAGACCCTTCGGCGAGCGACGCGTGTCCATATTATATAAAGTAGTGATTAGTGAGATAGTGACGCTAGGTTATGTTCTTATGCTATTTCTAAAGTTGATTTTCGCAACTGAAATGGTAAATATTTCTGAATACATTTGCATGATATTGTTTCGTTTTACCTGTAGGTAAACAGATATAAAGGCAAGGTTAAATTGTTAAATTTCTAATTCGAATTATATTGGATTCAGTTTTTTTCGAACAGAAAGCCATGGGTGTCGCCGAAAAGGGATGAAAAGGATATTTTCCAATAGGGGCTACATATATTAGCTGATAGTCTGAATTTTTAATTTAATCCCTGGTGAAATTTTTGTTCAATTAATACATTCATCTTAATAGCGATGTCAAATCCATTTGGGTTTTTGAAATGTTGTACAGTGTAGAATTAACTAATATATTATCTGGAGCTTTTAACTTGAAAAGAAAAGTTAAAACGCTTGACGTACAATTTACGTGTAATATTTGACCACTGCGTTAACTGGCAGAATGTTCGAATAAAAGCAGTTAACCTTACATTCAGCAACTCAAATGACGCTTGGCCATATATCTTCAGTAACAGATTCAGTCTCTTCGAATTATTTAACTGTCTTACCAATAGTACGCTCAGATGGACGATTATGTCGACCATAATCTGCCCGTAATTAACGAAACGTACTTACTACAGAATCATTATTTTTCTGGTGAGTTTTCATAATTTTCACTTGTTCTGCAGTGTATGATAACGATACATTATTGTTCAATGGCGAACCTTCAAATAAATATATGACGCTTCTGTTTGACAAATGTCTACAACATGGATAAGATGTCTAAAAACATGGTGAATGCACTTGTCAATTTTTGAATGGAAGGACATTCGACCAAATTGAAAATATTAGTTTTATTTCGTGGCGGCGCCGCAACGTCATACCTTTCATTTTGATCTTTTTTCCTTTGATTTTGACAGGATACATCAATTAAAACCCGATCCTAGCCAATCAGAAGCTTAAACTAATATTCTCAAAATTGGCAAAACAAAAGCTAATCAGTCCATACACCAGGTTTTTAGACATCTTAAACATGGACTATAGATTACCCAGGTTTACTAGTAACTTAGGTTAAAGAGTGTGGGTAACGCGTCATTTGTTATTTAGATCGCCTTTGGCCAAGGTTTATAGATTTAGACAGGTTGTCTCGTAACTTTCAACCAATCAGCGTCAACCATTCGTGACGTCACTCGGTTTACACATTCAAATAAACATTTGATTGCAATGAAATCGTGGGTTTTCACGGATTTTCTTATTAGTTTGATCGCATTTATCGTTTGAAGCCTATCCTAAATAGTCTTTAATATCTCCAATCATAAAATAGCTACGATAAAATGTCTATCAATGATGGCCAATGGCGATACAGACACTCTATAGACCTTGACAGACACCGGATGACGCGTTACCCCACTCTTCAACCCAAGTTACGAGACAACCTGTATAATCTACAGACCTTGGCCAAAGGTTTTTATCTCATATTGATCGTACCAGTTTCGATTTCATATTAAATTCAGAATTGTTCGTTTCAAATTATTCAATAATCGAATGAATTTTGATTTTCTAAATATTACACTAGAAATCCGGAATTCATATTAAAGCTCATCTGAATTTAGCATATAATAATGCGTGTTTATATTTGTTTTTAACATGAGGTATTTCATTCTATGTTGCTAATGGTTTAAATTTGTAACAAGTAACTTTGAAATGAACATAGTTTTTAACTGTAATATACCTAATACACATAAGTTTAAAAGGAAAATCTTTTCATTTGGATAGTAATCATCAAGATTTGGATGTTAGAGATTTATTGAACTTATGATATCATTCATTGATACCTACATATACATAAATTAATACTTAAAAAAATGTGTAAATAATAAATATAAAGATCTTTATTCTTTGGTATAACCCAGAAAAGGTTTCTTCAATATTCATCTTCGAATAAAAAGTCATCAGTTTGCGTTCCTCTATCATAAGCAATGACTGGTCTTCTGACATCACCATCTTGCCTAAATATAATTCTTGGATTATCTCTTATGGGTGGTCGACAAAGAATAGCTAATTTTTGACGTTTAGGTTCAGGACCTTCTATATCATGTTGATCCCGTTTAGATTTGTTTCTACGTCCAATACTATTGCACATCTCCTTGGTGGAGTTGAAGGCACGTTGTAATGAATTGGAAAAAGAGTTCCAGAAGGTGGTGTCCCTTTTCTGCAAGACTTTAGTCTCCTCGTTTACTGAAACAGTTTTTCCGTCAATAACTTCGACTTGTTCACTGGAACTGTCTTTGTCTTCGCTTCCTGATTGGTCCCTCAACGAGTTCATTCTTGATTCTATTGAGGTTTGAGTCGCGCATGCGCGGGCCCAATCGCTCAGATATTCTTGGCGAGAATCTGAGGACCTGTCAATGGTTCGGATACTTATTGGACTGCAATCCTGTAAAATATTTCTCAAATCGTTCTGACTCATGTTGGCGGTGATGTTGTCTGGAATAAGAGAAAAAAATTAGTTCATTTATTATTTTTTCTACATTCATGCAAAAAGAAAAACTTTATTGAACTATATTTAGTGGAAAAAAAAGTTCTTTATTGCACTAGTGCAATAAAGTTTTTATTGCATTCATCTGTCATTCTACTTCAACGTGCTGTCATCATGACAAACAAATATTTCAGCCTGAAGGAAATAACGATGTACAGTTACCAAGTACTAGTACGTTTACAGCGGTACCAAATCAAGAAGTGGATTTGAAAAGTACTTCACTACGAAATATTCATATTGAAAATTGCACCAATTGTTCATTCACTTTCAACATTGAGGGTAAAAATAAAGTTTGAGTTAAATTGTTCGTAACGTATTAGTTCCTATTTCAATGCAAATTGATATTAATAATAAAGTATTCAAGTTGCGCTTTTCATTTTCCTACACCTAGTGCCGCACCTCAATAAATCATTTTTTGCTTTTTGCATGAACGTAGAAAAAATGTTGTATGCAACTCGTGCAAAAATTGTTTATTGCACTCGACGTGAAATTGTCCGACGAGGCCGTTAGGCCGAGTTGGACAACACGTTGTATGTTGTATGCAACTCGTGCAAAAATTGTTTATTGCACTCGACGTGTTGTCCAACTCGGCCTAACGGCCTCGTCGGACAATTTCACGTCGAGTGCAATAAACATTCACTTTTTGCACTTGTTGCATAAATAACTATTCAAATAACTGGAATTCGATTAGTTTGGGTCGTTCGTTCCGAAAACCGAATAAAATTTCGAAAATTCACAACGCCAAAACTATGATCTCCGAATTTGCGTTGAATGGTAGATATCTACATAGTTCGTTCAGTATCATCATATACAGGGTGTTTCAAATTGAGTCGGCACCATTGCTAACTCCGTTATTATTTATGCTACGATGTCGGTAAAATCGGCAAACTAGTAGCATTTTTAGTGGTCTTCTCGATGCCGAAAAAAAAAAATTGACAGTCGCTTTGTCATAATATTTCATAAAATTATAATTTTTTCAATGGAACACCCTATATTTTTTCAAGCATTCCGATTCGTAATAACATTCTCGACAACAAAGTTCATTTGACTTTTTTTCGTAAAGGTGAAAATAAGATAGTTGTATTAATAGGAAACATTTATAACAAACTGATTTAATAAAGCGCTATAAAATATCAAGTAAATGCTCAAAAACACCGCCTTCTTGTTGAACACATATTTGGCCTTTCCATTGACACTACTGATTCACAAAATGAATGCGGCTAGCGGAATGGCTTTAAGATGGAAATTATCGTTTTGTCTATTAATATCAAATAGCTTAGTGGTGTCGATTGAGTGGTGCTAGACGGGTTTCACGAGTTCACATCTCAGCGTACTTTTTTCTTTTTATTGTCTTATTTTGCTATTTAGTAATAAAATATTGTCATTCGTATAAGTACAAAAAATGGTTGTTTGGACTATCATGAGGTTTATCCGCCAAAACAAATAAATTTTTTGTACTAGTGAAAGGAATGAATATTTCAAAATAAATCGCTCATTTTCCACTTTAGGAATAAGGGTAATATGAGCTTTGTTGTTGGGAATGTTATTACGAATCGAAATACATGAAAAAATATAGGGTGTTCCATTGAAAAATTTCATTTTATGAAATATTATGACAACGCGACTATCAATTTTGTTGTTGTTTTCGGCATCGAGAAGACCACTAAAAATGCTACTAGTTTGCCCATTCAACCGAAATCGTAGCATCAATAATAACGGAGTTAGCAATGGTGCCGACTTTGAAACACCCTGTATAAACTGCTCTTCAAAAGATACTGATATTGATGTTCTCCACTAGTGCAGCTACCAACTATTCAGAGAAAGTTTGTTATTAGGGATGTAGCCGATATTTTGAAATTGCTTTTAATTTGTAGATAAGCCCCATATAAACACGAAAAAAAATATTTTCGTGTAAAAATATAAAAAGTACCAATAAATAAAAAAAAGTTTTCAAAATTCCCGCTGAAAGGCTGCATTCTGTCACGGTATTATGGTGACATCACTGCATAAAAGAGTCACTACCATAGACAAACTAACTAGTTTATCTATGATCAACACGTGCTAATGGTCTGTCAAACTGAACTAATATCAGCTGATATTGACAGTCAAGTCGGTTTGATTATATCATCTGACGTTCTGAACCAAAGATAAATTGATTATAGATAAGATTAGTTTGTCTATGTTCTAAACGTTTCAGTGCTATGACGTCAAATTGCTCTTATTGGCGATCGCAGTCACGTGCTAGTCGATAAGAATTAACACAATTCAAATCAATTTTATAAAATTGAATTCGAGAAATAAGATAATGAAAATGCTATTTCAGTATTTTAAAAACGGCCTATAATGTGTAAAACCTAAATTCATTTGATTTTATTATATGACGCAACATCCCTATGGAAAGAACATTATCTCTCTAAAAATGGATTATGGCCGTTTAGTGAGTAATTTATTATCTCTCTAGTCGTTTATTTATAATCTAGCATCAACTTCAATATAGAATTTTTGAGGGTTGCTTCTCAAAGATTACCATAACCATAAAATTTGAATTTTATTGCCACCAGGTAGCACGATGATACAAAGAAATATTATTAGTTCTTTGTATCAGGGTTGAACATACAAAATACAAAAATACCACCTAGAAGTTGCCGAGGCATGCTGGGATTGCTCGATCATGAATAATATGCACATGGGGGAATAATATTTTTTCACCATGGATATAACCCAGATGTAACAACAATAGTTGTTATACTAGTTATCTTCGATATTATCTATAATAGATCTGTCAGAGAACAGAACCAGCCGTTTGTTTACCACTAGCTACTACAACGTGACGTCATTTGCTCTTATTGGTGTTCAACATATCATGGCGGACATTCGAATTTGATAATTTTATTTTATGAAAATAATGATTCATGTTTTTCTCGTAAATGCTCAAATTTTTGAAACAACTTGTAGAAATAGAAATGTGAGTGAACAAATTAGGCTTTTCAGCCAAGCTATTTTAAAAGGAAATTTTAATTAAAAAAAAAGGTAACAAAAATATTTTAGGGGTTGACTATTTCAACCCATTCTGAGCATACTTCAGGGTTGAAAAAATTTCGAAATGTGTAGTTATATTGACAAATAATATTTACCAAGTTTCGTACCTTTAATAAACATGGAAAATAAAGAAGAGAAACGATATTTTTTGTTAACCTTCGGAAGAGTATAACTTTTCCGGGGGGAAGTTTTTCAAAAAATTTTATATAGAACCTTAATTTTCATCACAGAATAACCCTTTACATTTTTCGGTGTTATTCAGATACACCCTGTATGACCTACAACCTACAGACAAGAATAGTACAATGCGTTGTTGAACGTGTATTTTTTCGAAACTATCGAAAAAAGAACTCTGCAACTTCAGCACCTGAAATTCTAAGCGGGGTTGCCAAACGTATAAATAAATTTTTATCAACGTGATTATTACCTATCCTATATTAATCAATATTCATGGCACAATTCTGTAAGTATATAACAACATTTTCGTCATCAGCTGTTGAAGTGAAAAGGCATTGAAGAACACTAAAATATACAAAAAACTATGGTCGAACTGGTGGCATATATATCAATGCGTGTTCGTTAGCTTTTCACTGAAACAATTCGAATCTCAAGCGAATTGAAGAAAAAAAAACCACCGAAGGGATATCTTAAACAAAATACGATCTCGTGGAATTCATCAACCTTTTATACATTTCACCGTTGATAGTTCAAACCGTTTTGCGTGAGTTTATAGTTTTCATACAGAAATATTCAAAAAAATGTTGATTCAAAAAGAAAACAAATTTACGAATTTGTACCATCCGTGGAGATCTAGAAAAAATTAAAATCCGAAAAATAACATAAAATTCCCCATACTTTCTTTTTTATAATTTCATGGATGACCCGAACTATTACGTGTTTTGATATTTTTTCCTCTGAACTATTCCAAAAGGAAGTTAATTCAGAAAAACCATATTTCAAATGTTGTACCACCGGAATGGGACCTTATAGAAAATAAAATCCGCACGATCTCATGGAATTCACCAAACTATATTACATTTCACCGTGGATAGCTCAAAACATTTTGGTTAAGTTGATAGTATTCTTACAGAAATATTCAGAAACATAGGGAGATTAAAAAAAATATTTACTCATTTGAACCATCCGTGGGGCACTAGGAAAAATTAAATTCCGAATACTTCTTTTTTACATATTTTCATGGATAGCCCAAAAAGTTTTGTGCGCCTTGATAGTTTTTTCAATAAATTATTCAAAAAAAAAAGAAAATTCCAGAAAACCATATCTCATGTATTGTATTTCATAATACTTCAAGTAAAAACCAAAAAACATTCATAAGTAGGTACAGGTGAACGAAAACGAGAAAAATGAAGCTGTTTTTCACAAGTTAATAACACAATCACCCAAATTTCCGAACACTTTCTGTAATCAATACTCCAAAAATGACCACTTAATAGGTAATAAACCATAAATCGTAGCCTGTAGAATAAGTAATCGGTATGATAACCTGTACAATACTTACGGAAGTTATGCAGAGACATCTTCGTTCAGCTAAAACCACTACTTATGAAAGAAATGTGTCTTCTTGCACGATATAACTTATACTGAGGTGTCTAATTTACTTGGTAGGTAAACTACATTCCTTTGTCACAGAAATTCCATTTAGTTTAACTTTTCAGTTTTCTTCTTCTTCTTTATATTCCCTCATTCCTACGTTTATTTTTTTTCTGGGTAGTTTCAGCGTTGACGAAGTGATACTCTTGACAACGGAATCTTTATTTAAGTTTTGATCCGTTCAGTCAACCAATGTATAATACTAAATCCACTATAAACTCGAAAGAACAATTGTTTTGCCAACAATGTTACTTCATCAGGTTACATTTCGACTGAAACAGTTGAAATGTAACCTGACGATGCCACAATATTGGTGAACAATTGTCGCAAATATCAAAATACTAATGGAAATTACTTCGTTTTTCATTTTATCATTGTGTAAAATTCGCAGTGTTTCATATTGGATTTCTAGAGAATATTTTTCATGAGGAATTTTTTATATTCGATTTCGAATTAATCTTTTTAATTATATTTGTTACAGTTCAGTAGATGATTAAATTTTTTTAAATCCTCTAAAATCAGATACCTCTTATTTTTTATTTTCGCTTTGGAGAATTGAAAAATCGATCAAAAAAATCCGTCTCTTCTATTTTATTAGGTATACTTTTCAGTTTTATTTTGATATAGTTAGTTCAATAACTAACGGAAATGATTATCATACGTTTTGTTTCATCTATTTCTTATAATACGAATTCAACATTGGTGAATGAAATGAGAATAGAAAGATGGTTTGTATTCTATTTTCTATTGAGTATCGAAATTCGAATAATATTAATAAAATCCATGTTTGTCTAATTGGTTGGTCATAGATATGTAGTGATAGATTTGATTTTTTCAGTCATTTTTTAATTTTTCATCATATTAGGTACAGTACACCGACATTTTTCAGATAGACTTCTGAAAAATTTGTTTTGTTTATTTATAATAAACTCATTTCAGTGAAATCCAGAAGTCAAATTTTCCGTTCAATCCAGTTTATGTAATGTTATCCATATTGTATTTATTTTTTATTAGCAATATATCAGGGGGCCAGCAAAAATTTTGGGGGTTTAGGCCACCTTAAGTTAAGTTATTTATCATACTGTGAACGAATATTTTCATTCTAAAATTTTCGCCCCATTAGTTTCGAAGATAATGAGAGAATTTTCGAAAATGTCACTTCTATATCAGAACCTTCGTTTCCAACCTTACCTGATTCAAAAGGGTGTAAACAAATTTCAAACGATACAAAAGGTTCGCTTTGGAAATAATGAAGAAAGTATTCGACATAAAAACGACAAGCTATTAAGAGGAAGAAGGTACCAAATAGAGATCATTAAATTGCCGTTACATGAAGATTAACTTGAGAATTATTGTTGGTGCAAAATGCATTCAAATTCTCAGTATCTGAAAGTAAAAGGCAATTCTGAGTATATTTATGTATATTTTCGATTTGTGAGTAGCCTTATTGTTTCCGAAATCCAAGAATAGAAAAATAAATCCTATCATTACCTGTGTTGAAAAGAATGTTTCGACAGTTGATGAAACATAAAATAATTATCAATATAAAACTTCATGATTCAAACTCACGTACATTTGTGCTGAAATCAAATGAAAAACTTCGAAAATTCATAATTTGCAAACTCTGGGTGCTAAAAAGCAGGAGGTGGTGAAAAAAATTGTATTCGATACCATCCCAGCAATAATAATATGTTCTCAACTTCACGATCATATTTCCATTAGCAATATTTCAATTTCACTATTTTTATATCTTCGACAATTGTTTTGTCATACCATGACTTCTTCAGGTGAGTATCTATTATTGGATATTGATTTTACAAATTTGTGGGTATGTCGTATATCTATGAATAGGTACCAAAAATATGAACAAAAATTGTAACCCCTGACGGGGTTGTAAATTTTTGGGATTCTTGAAAAATGTTCAGTGGAGGGGATGAATTCAAGATTATTTGTTCATTTAATAGAATTCGTTTTTTATGGCATCTTGATATCTGTTTATCTTTGAAGTTTCTAATAGGTTGAGTCTAAAGTTTTTATTTTTAATGATAATTTCAAAATTATCTCCTGTATGGAATAAATGTTTTGCATCCTACGTTGAATTACTTTTTTTTAATTAATGTAGCATATTTCGTATTCCTTGATTCTTGTCTGGAATGATCTTCCTGCTTGGGTAACTTATATACTCCTGATTTCTTGAAGATGATTTGTCTTTATCATTCTTTATAAATTTTCTTGGAAAGTTATATGTTTTAAATGAATTTTATTAAATTTTGATTCATTTTTTATTCTATAGTAACTTCCTCTAATTTTTGTCCCTTTTATGTTAAAGAAATATATTTCTTTTCATTTAGGTTTTTGATCTTTGGATATACTAAATTTAGTAATTCAACATTATGCAGAATATTATTCGATATTTATCGATTTATTTTGAACATACCTAATTTTGAAATTTTACTGATTCAAAATGAAAAATTTAAGAACCAACCTATTGAAAATTGTAGAAATTAATATTTATCATAAAAACAAATTTCTTTGAATGAAAAAATAGATCTGAACCGATCCCCTCTCCAGACATTTTTCAAGAGTCTCAAAAATTGTCAACCCCGTCAGTTCTCTCTACTACATTTTTGTAGACATTTTTAGTATTTTCATCTATACCCAAAAATTTGTAAAATAAGTACCTATCTGGTAATACTCACCTGAAAGTCATGGTATGACGAAACAATTATTGTTCAAATAAAAATGGCAGAAATAAGTTAAATATTGTTTTTATTCATAATTGTAGAATCGTAGAGGGATAAAAAGTATAATGCACACTGAAATTTTGAATTTTGGAATGTGTTGAATACAATTTTTTCCATAATTAAAACCGAAGGAACCGTTGTTTCTGTGTATTTCATGAAATTATGAAGAACTTATAGTTTCGGTGAAAAAAAATTCCTTTTTTTTAAATTTGTCTGTCTCTTCATTCTAATCACGGAAGTAACTGCATGGATATTATTGCAGTTTTTACATAATATGGTTTGAAATCATCTTGAAGCAACATTGTGGCTTTGTTTCATTTCAATGGGATGTAAGGTTAAACAATAATCGTCATTAGGTATTCCTAGTTTCATAAGTATTTTGATTCAATATTTGGCGTAAAAACAAACAAAAATGCGGATGCTTCAAGATTATTATTATCATTTTATGGGATGATTTTCATCAATGAAACGGGAGGACACATTAAAAATTCAATGTGACATCAGATGAAAGTGGTAAATACTTTGATCTCTTCAATAACTTGGCTTAACAAGCGCTTGGGGGTCATAACCCACACAAAATGTAACCACCTAACACTCAATATGCGTTTCATGCAGACAAGGTACGAAATGGAATTAATAACAATATTAGTTGTAAATTACAAAATTCATACATTTTTCCGTCGAAGTGTACAAAAATTATCTAATTGGTACACAAACGTGAAACGGTAAAAATATGAACAAATTATTTCGAAGAATTAATATCTGAACGAGTTCCCATCTTCAAAATAGATAAGAATACAAATAAATAAGGGTAACATAAAAATGAATGAAGGGCTCGTAGCAATAGGTTACAATCCTCATCCCTGAAGAACGCGTTTTAACTGAAATTGCAGATGTAATTTCAGCTGTTACCGTTGGCACGTTTGGATTTTTTATGATTTTATTACTCTTGTTGTTGCTGTTATTGGTAGACCAGAATAAATTGCTTATTTTTCTGGAATTTTTTCTTTCTGAAGTTTTTTACGAGATTTGAATAGGAAACAGAACAGGCATAATAAGTTTCGTGTTTCAAAACTGAAATTCTCAGAAAAAATTTCTCAAAATGACATCAGAATTGCAGAAGTAATTACGGCTGTCGGCTGTAAGTGTACTGTCGGCACTCGGCTTGAAACATAATTTATCTTCTGAAGAACATGAAGAAAAGAACTCCACCCCATTCTTCATTTTCGATATAATTGTCAAAATACAATAAATATAAGAGTCATTATGAAATAAGTTTTAACGTTTGAGATATTTTTTGAGTTTCTATTGTTGTTCCTTAATAAAAATTAACGAATTTTTTTTATTTAATTTCAACAATCGTGGAGAAAGTAGGGTCTGTTACTCGGCTAGAATGAAAATCCGATACTCGTGATTCCTTCTGATTCCTCAGACTTCCCTTTGGCTCGCCCTAGAAATGATTCACTCGCATCGGATTCTCATTCTGACCTTGACACAGAAATACTATTTATCTATGAAAATTTTTAACTTACCAGTTCTGACATTGCCATTCTTCGAATTCATATCTTTATTTATTTTCAAATAGTCTAGGCTAGTGGAACTAACATATTCTGTTTTTGGATCACCTTCTGATTCCAATGCTTCCTGAGCTGAACAAATCGATATGTCCAATTTTGTACTGGCCAACTTGGAGCTTTTTTGAAACATTTCGAATTCATCGAAAAATTCATTACGATTACTGCACTTTTTAGTCGATAATTCTTTGCTCAAACGTTCTGAACAGGCAAAATATATCGAGCTATTTTCTGAGTTTTCTCTGACGATGTTTGCAGTTGAATCATATATTTCAGATGAAGCGCTTACCCACTTGGGATTGTCAGATTTGTTCCAGTTTTCAGAACAGGCACAATAAATCGATGAGTTTTCAGAATCTGCCTTATCAACAGAATTCATCGTTAGTGATTTTTCTAATATTAATGAAATCGCTCTAGGCGGTGTATTTCCAGCATTGGTATTAGAGGTTTTGTTATCATTAATTTTATTAGGTGGTATATTTTCGATGTTTTCCGCATTTTCGGATATCGTTTTCCTACGGCCTTGCGAAAACCCAAGAAAATGCGCCAATTTGTCATCTCCATTCACTGTTATATGAAGAGGTTCTTCAGAAGAGATAATTCTAAGTATCTTTTTTTTTTTCCTAGTTATTTTCTCATCAGTCAGTAATTCAATTGGAATATTTTCTCCTTCTGTCGTGGTTGAAGCATCTTTCAGATTTTTGGTCGTATCTTCTAAGTGCGAAATGTCCTCGTAAATAAATATCGAATTTTTTTTTCTATTATCTTTCGAAACTTGATTATTGTTGTTGAATTCAATCGATTCCAGGATTTTGGGGAGAGAATTTTTTTTCTGGAACGCTGTTTTTCGAAAGGATGGTTTCCGGTCAATATTCGATTGATTTTTCTTATGGATGCTACTCTCGTGTTTGAATCGACAAGCGTAACAGCAGAAAGCTTTTTCACAGAACTCGCAGTGATTCTCCTGAAACAAAAATTTGAATTTTGATTCAGACTTACCTATACAATAATAAAAAGCTCTGATTAACTTTGAGTTCTCAGAGTGGTTTTAATTTTGATTTATACCAAATTTGTCAGAATTTAGCTCGAAGAACATTCTTCAAAAATGATATAATACCAAGCATCTTGTGATATCTGTTTTATTTTTCATTTGATTCGAAACTCACTTTGCTACATAAATCCATTAATAATATTCAATATTTTCACTTTCCCATCAACCAGATTGCATGATATTTGAACAGCTGCATCATGTTTCCTTCTAATCAGAGATATTGATAAACATAAGAACTAACTAAATATGCTCTACTAGGTAGGTAGCTTACATACAATATCGAGTAATTTTATATTGTTTTTTAATCAAGAAAATTTTGTTTACATTTACTAACTTAGTTCCAGATAGAAGATAGATATTCACTTTATTTATACCTTTAAGGTTGAATTTTGGTTTATTATTTTCAATAAAAGTTTTTCTGGGGGACTAAAGTAGCTTTTTGTGAGAAATTAGTTGAAAAATCATACCGTATTTATTATCCCAACCCTACTCAAGAATACGGTTCATAAGTTTTTAAAGCAAAAAATCAATTACCCACAATTAACAAAAGAATTTTTGCTCCGGGTCTGGTTGCGTTTATTTCATTTTCACTTGCGGGACAAATTTTCATTCTGAAGAAAAGTTGATTCGATTGGGCCCCCTGTGGTCCTCGGGGCCCTACGCTTCAGCGTACTCAGCGTAGCTGTTGATCCGCCACTGCCTAATACTTCACTTCCTAATACTCAACTGAAGGTACGTTCTTATCAACGAGGCTAATCATTAAACATAATAAAATAAAAAGTACTTTTATTGATTTCACACTATTGAAATTATCGAATAGATGAATACATTTTTCAGAAAACATTTATTATTCATTGAGACATAAGACATAACATATCCAAAAAATATTTAGTCAAAATAAAATTGATGAACATATCGAATTGAATTATCAATATTCCACATCTGAAAATCGTAAATCCGATGATTTTGATGATGATAGAGGAGGGTTGAAAGCCATCTGCATTTCTTCAATTGTCTTTCCACAGATCTTATTGGCGATTGTTTTACATACCACTGTCCTTAAAGCTATGATATTAAGATAGTCGGAAGCCCGAAGAAGTTTCCAAAGACTATCGTTGTCAATTTTTAAGAATTCCACGTCCAGGATATTATGAAAAAAATGATGTGACATCCATTCAACTACTAATTTTAAAGTAGCAGAATCCACATGTGGCAATGGCAGTATCACGTCACCGAAATCATCAGCTTCATCCTCTCTGTTTATTCCATCTCCACAATAATCTAACATTGTTCTTATTGTTTCGGAACATTTCGCAATTTCAATATTTAACCTAAAAATTTCTCCCTCGGATGACTTAAGGTTGATAAAAATCATCAGGAAAAATTGAATCAAAAAATGTGCACTGAAGTACCAACTATCTTAAAAATTCTATAAACAAACAGTACTTATTTAGGTATCTCCTAATAATTCAACTTCAACGTTAGGAAAGAAAAATTAAAAAATATGTAGAAATGCTCGTTTAGATAACACGACAGATGATCATTGAATATCGGTGCAGAATAAGTCATTTTTTTGTTTTCGAAAGAAAAAGGAGGAGAGGAGAGAGTTGTGGATGTTATTAGCCTCATCCATTTTCACTTCACCAGTCATAAATTCAGTGTAAGAACAAGGGCGTAGATCTTTTTTTTTTCTTGGGTGGTAGTCGAAACAAAATTTTTTGACGACATTTTTACTCATATCTAATATGTGAGAAAAAGAGGTTTGATAACAAAGTTTGAACCGAAATACTCGAAATATTTTTTTTCATTACCAATTCGATTGTCTTATACTTGGTGTTCCTGAATTGGAGTTACGAAAAAAATTGAGAGATTCCTTGGATAATTTTAAAAATGAAATGGCCCATAAACCTGAGCCCGCAAACGCTTTGTTTTCGAGATACAGGGTGTTTCTTGTAGTCCTACTTTTTTGTGATGCTTCCAGTTTATCGAATCTTTATTAATATTCGCTACAGAGTTGGTAAATGAGTCCCAAAACTTATAATTTATTTATTTATCATAGCTACCTAACTGAATCTCTAAAATAATTTGGATTTTCCTTAAAATTACTATAGAGAGCTGTTTGAATCTTTTTCTCGAAATCTATTGCAGATACGACAAAACTATAACAAACTAAAAAGTATAGTATTGAACCAGAGTTTCTTTTTGAATTTTTCTAAACAACCAGTGTTTCATCGAAAAATAATTCTGGAGGAAAGAAGCGAGCACCCCTCCAGAGAGAATTCCCCCTGCAGATTTGCATTCAAATAAGGATATCACATGATGAAAAATTTAAATTGGAATATCTATGCCGATTCAAGTTGAATATCTTGTGAGGGGGAGGTGCTATGAGAGAAAAACTTGACCTCTAACACCTGTATCTCAAAAACAAAGTGTTTGCGGACTCATGTTATAGGACTTTCGTTCTTGAAATGATCCGAGAAATCAATCAGATGAAGGAAAATAATAAACCTCGGACAAAGACGAGCTCGTATCGCAATAAAGATACTCATCTTGAAAGCGATAATAAACTCATAAGCCGTGAAGGGGTCCGATTTTTTACTGACGTAGCGATTTCAACGGAAAGTAATTTTATTAGTTCATTTTATGGAGAAATTTTCGTTCTTCGTCTTTGCGAGATTTCCTAAATTTTATATTTTGAAATTCTTGGGGGGTAATTACCCCCCAGTACCCCCATTTCTACGTCCTTGTTTGAAAATTCATCCTAGGTGTCACACTCGACACATTACATTACATACCTACATAGTAGGCCAAATTGTACACTTTTAAATGGGAAGTCCTATTTCTATACTAAATAGACGAAAACATTTGTGTCTGAGGGCAAATTTTTTTGACGACAACGTTTACTCATATCTGTAATGTGAAAAAAAAAGTTTGATAACGAAGTTTGAACCAAATACTAGAAATAATTTGTTTTTATTACCAATCCGGTTGTTCTTACCTTATACTGGATTTTCCTAAATTAAAATTACGGAGGAAAATGAGAGATTCCTTGGATAATTTTAGGAATAAAAAGTCCCATGGATGTAATCCCGCAAACGCTTTGTTTTCGAGATACAGGGTGTTTCTAGAGTGTTGTACTTTTTAGCGATACTTATATCAGTTTATCAAATCTTTCTTATCTTCGCTACAAAGTGGGTAAATAAGTACCAAAACTTATAATCAATTCATTCATTACAGCTTACTAGCTGGATCTTTATAATAATTTGGATATTCCTGAGGATTACTAGAGAGTTGTTTGAAATATCTTTCTCGAAATCGATAGCAGATACGATAAAACTATAACAAACCAGAAAGTTAGTATTGGACCTGAGTTTCTTTTTACATTTTTCAAACGGTAGTTTGAAAAATGTAAAAAGGTTCACCAAAAAATAGTTCTGAGGGAAAGAATCAGGCACCTTTCCAGAAAAAATATCACCGGAGGTGCGCATGCCTTGAAAATATTTTAGATTTCATCAGCATGGTGAAATACTTATAAGTGCTGAATTTCATGAAAATACGTTCAGTAGTTTCCCGTATAAATATGGGTGAGGTTCCTCGTGAAAGACCCTGTATAGGTGTATGTATATTCTATTGATCTTGTTGGATAAAAATTTTTTGTTTGAAGTTTTCGGAAATATCCCTTTTTTTTAAAAAAAACAACAATACTTCTTGAATATATATTGCAAAGACCGTTAGGATTTTCAAATCGACCTCTGCAAGTTTGTCAATAATTCATTCCTACAATAATCAATATTCTTGACAGCACGAAACGCTAAATTTGATTGAGAAATGAATCATGGAAGGTAGCTAATGGCGGATTTCCGTTCACCAGTTTTAACAAAGGAATATCGCCTTATGCTACTTCCTGGTATTCTATATTCTAAGGCTAGAAATGAAGTGTACTTCTTACTGTCAAAAAATATTTATTTTGCTCCCACTATAATCTATAGCTTTGGGAAACATGAACACATTTTTACATCATTTTTTGAAATATTCAAATATCTAACAAAAATCATCTGAATCTGGACTGAAACCAAGCGAAGAAATAGTGACTTGATAAAACAATCAAGTGTTATTAAGTCATTATAAATTTAGATTACAAATAGTACCATCTTGGACCATACAAGGCAGAAATATACCAAAATTGACCATGAAAAATTTATCTACCATAGATAGCCTGAAATCTACTAATAAAGTAGATTTCTACTATAGATGATCACACTGATGACACTACTTTATTGTAATATTAATAAAAGAAAATAAATAAAAACACTCGTCACTACGTTTCACAATTTATTAATAAAATATATAAAATCTTGTTGACATGCATGTTTCGGGTTTCATCCCATTCTCAAAACTGAATAATAGTTATTTACGTAACAAGTCCGGAAAATAGGGTTTTTTTGGACGAATAGACAAAATTCCAGGACGAGCGTAAGCGAGTCTTGGAAGTCTGTGAGTCCAAAAAAACCATTTTCGGATGTGTTGCGTACAATATTTTTTCGGCAACCGTGTAGAATAACACTATTGCTGTTGCTTTCCATATTTTATTGCGATTGCGATCAAAATACATACAAATTGTTGACAACTGATTTCATATGAACTGTCAGCCGTTTTCTCGGTTGCTATGGTAATGATCAACTGCATTTATTAAAAATATACCTACCAAGATTTTCACATTCACAATGACACAAACGACGTGATTCTTTTCCGGCCTAGTCCGGGAAGTACGTACTTTCCGGACTAGGCCGGGAAATGCTACTTTCTTAGAGAAAAAGCGTTCGGGAAGTGAGCACTTCCCGGACGGTTGACGAAAAAATAATATACACAAGCACATATAGATGACAAGGTGACAGATGTTAAAAGTGGAGACAGGCGGAAATCTAACGAACTATTATTTATTATTATTTGTGCGCTGAGGATATTTCTAAAAACTCCAAGAGGTCTAAACGTTTTCCTTTAACACCTTTGTGTAAAATTTTTGTCTTAGTAAATTCTATAAAATGATTAGAGGTGATGCAGTGATTGGAAAAACCGGTTATAGATTTATTTTGAAGATTCGATCTTGTATGTTCTTCAATTCTAATTCCGAGAGATCGACCGGTTTGACCTATATAAAATGCAGGACATTCGTCACAAAACAACTTATAAACACCATTTGATTGTGAAATATCGAGTCGACTCTTACCACTAATAAACATTGATTTTAAATTCTTCTTATTTGTACATATAACATCAATTACATTTTGTCTAATTCTTTTACAAAGTTTATCACTAATAGATGAAATATAATTGATGTATACAATTTTTTTAATTTGATCTTCAGATTGAGGTGGATAGATTAAATTTAACAATTTCTTTATGTTGTTTTTTAAATATCAATTTGTCGATTATTTCAGGAAAGTATATTTTGTTCGTGGCTAATATTTTTAGTGTTTGAACTTCTTTTTCGAAGTAAATTTCTGACAATGGAATTGAAACCAGTCTATGTACTAAGGTGTGAAATACTGACATCTTGATCTTATAATCTTATACATAGACTGGTTTCAATTCCATTGTCAGAAATTACAAAAGCGGAACTTTTTTGGTATGATATAATTTTTTTTTTGGCAGTTGAATTTTTGCTCTGGGTCTGGTTGTGTTTCGTGCGATTGTAGCAATATACTAGTTTTTTCATTATTTTCCATTTTCACTTGCAGGATAAATTTTCAATGTTAAGAAAAGTTGATTCGATTGGGGGTCCTGTAGACCTCGGGGCCCTACGCTTCAGCGTACTTAGCGTACCGGTTGCTCCGCCACTGCCTAATACTTCACTTCCTAATACGCCACTGTAAGTACGTTCTTATTAACGAGGCTAAGCATTAAACATTATAAAAAAAGAGTACTTTTATTGATTTCACACTGTATTTAAATTATCGAATAGATGAATACATTTTTCAGACAACATTTCTTATTCATTGAGACATAAGATAAAATTGATGAACATATCGAATTGAATTATCAATATTTCATATCTGAAAATCTGAAATCCGATATAAATAAACAACGTAAACAGTTGCAATTTGAAACAATAATAAATTAGATGGGAAAATAATAAATATTTAAAAAGAAATTTATTTTTCTTACATATTTTTTCTTATTTCGTTTAATTATTTAATGTGATCTGTGATCATGATTGTGATGATGATTGAGGCAGGTTGAAATCCATCTGAAATTCTTCAATTGACATTCTATTGAACTTTCTGGCGATTGCTTTACATACCTCTTTCTTTAAAGATGGGATCTCAAGATAGTCGGAAGCCAAAGCCAGTTTAAGAAGACTATCCTTGTCAATTGTTAAGAATTCTTTCTTCCAAATCTTGAAGTCAAGTGATCCTAGTGGCAGGTATTGCTCGCCAGTTGTAGGGTCTATCAGAGGTTGTTCATAAAAATAATGAATTTTCAACCATTCAATTACTAATTTTAAAGTAGCGGAATCCACATTTGGCAGTGGCAGGTCACCGTAGTCATCAATTTCTTCCTCTCTGTTTGTTTCTTCATCTCCACAAACACTTAACATTGATTTTATTGTTGCGGAACATTTCGCATATTCAATATTTACAATGTGAATTTCTCCCTCGGATGACACTAGGTTGATAAAACCCATAATGAAAAATGGATTAAAAAAATGTGCAGTGCAGTACCAACTAATCTTAAAAATTCCATAAACAAACAGTACTTATTTAGGTATCTTCTAATAATTCAACCCCAACGTTAGGAAAGAAAAATTTAAAAATCTGCAGAAATGCTCGTTTAGAACAAGATAACGACAGATGATTGTTAATTATCGGTGCTGAATATGTCATTTTTTATTTGTTTTCGACAGAAAAAGGAAGGGAGTGAGAGTTGTCAAATAATTATAGATGTTATTAGTCTCATGCATTTTCACTTCACCAGTCATAAATTTAGTGTGAAAATTCGTTCCTAGGTGTCACACTCGACACATTACATATAGGTAAAACATATACGAAAACGTCGGTGTTCGAGGGCCAATTTTCATGAGAAACTCATTGGCGAAAACCGCAACACCATAGCTATTACTGTTATATAGTTACAGAGTGTTTTTCAAAAATGTTCATTTTATAAATATTGTAACTTGTTTTTTGTTGACAATTTTTCATTTCTGTGAAAACCGTCTTATTGAATTTTCCGCAAACTGATCAGATCTGCATCAGAAACTTATTTTGTTATACACATCTGCTAAATTTATTTTTGTAACTCGGCGAACACATTTTTCTGGGTATTAAATTACCTGTATATGCTCCATACTGGAAATAAATAAATGAATATCGCTAGGAATTTTTTTTTTGGAGCTGAAAATTGCCTTTCCAAAAATATTGCATACTTGATATTTTCTGAAGTCATATTTGACGTCCCAACTGGTGGCCGGCTAGGTCGCTTGATCTAATGTCTATGGACTTCAACTTTTAGGGAAAATTGAAAGATATAATATAATAATAGACGTTAGGTCAGGTGACCTAGCCGGCAACCTGTTGGGACTTAATCATGGTACACCCCCCGTATCTCCATTAGTTTTAAAAGTAATAGATTGAAATTTGGGATATCCCATATACATAATAAGCGGCATTTTTTGATCTATAATGATGATTTTTTTCACTTCCGGTTTCGCCGGAAACAATACCAACTTTCGATTTTCAAATGGAACACCCTTTATATTATTACATTTCTGGAATCTGCATAATTTTCTGAATACAATGAAACCACATAAGTGACATTTCAAATGTCGAAATTTGTTATAATTCAATTTTTAGTTTTTCATTTAAGCGTGCCACGATGGTTCCGATTTATTCCAATTGACCTAATACTAATACATACTAGAAAAATCGAACTTCCGTCAAAAATACTAAATTGCGTTTTTTATGAGCAAATAAAGTTCATCGTAATCGTTCTTGGGGTCAAATTAAATTTTTTCAAATGGAACCCTGGTACTATTAATAAGGAATTTATACATACCTGGTAATACAATGTGCGATCAATACAATCAAAATTACAGCTTAAAGAAAATAAGAAAATTTCTTCAGATTGTCAAATAAATATTTGTTGGTTAATCGGTGTTTTTATTGTATACCTATAGGAAAAGTCTTTACATTTGTTTTTATTTCTGTTTAAAATATTTATACAAGGGATGAAGAAGTGGATATGTTAATAATTCATGGAAACTGTAGGAAAAATGCCGTTGCGGCAATAGACCTTTATGCCGACCGATATCCTGATAGAAAATGTGATAAAAATTATTTTATCTACTCCTATTGAATTATATACTCATTATTCAACTGCTTTTGAGCAATTAATAGTATCTATTAACAAACAGCGTGATTTATAATAACTCACTATTATAACTCACTATTATAAATAGGAAAATATGGATCTGTGCTTATGTCAACGTAGAACGTCAAATCAGCATAAACAACAAACAAACGTCAGCACAGGATGGGGAATGGACAACGATTATACGCAATAAAAATAAAACTAAACCTAGGAGTGAAGTAATATGCACAGGCTCAAAAAAAAACGACAAACTCTATAATAAAGGGAGCAGCCGAACGGAAATGGATCTATGTTGGCAGGATTCAAGGCAAGGACATCACTGAAAAACAAATAAAAGATTATCTTGGAGAAATGAATCAAAATGAGGAAATAGAAGTGAAAAAGCTGAATACGCAAGGCAGCAATTCAGCTTTCAGTGTTGGGGTACAAACAGATGAGTTGTTCAAATCAATCTGTAGTCCGGAGATCTGGCCTGAGGGGGTCATAGTGAGAGAATTTTCCTTTCGGAATTTATTTCAAAAACCTGGAACAAGAAGGAGAGGGGCTGTTGCTTCCCAATTCAACTGAATACACTGATCCAATTTCTGTTCTTCACCAAAATGTTCAGTCTATAACCAATGTAATCGATAACATAGAAGATATGATTCAAACTTTGGATAACTTGAAAGCAATATGTGTAACTGAACATTGGAAAAGTTTTGAACAACTTCAGAACCATAACATCAAAGGTTTCCACATAGCCATTGCCTTCTGTCGCAGCGAATTCAAACATGGAGGAAGTGCCATTTATTTAAAAAAAGGTATCAAATATCAAGAAAGAAAAGACATATTTAAACTTTCAATTGAGAAGATAATGGAAATTGCCTCAGTTGACATGAAGATAGGTACAAAAATAATCACTTTAATATCACTGTATACTACCCCAGGGGAAACAAAAAATTCCTGAAAAAATTTGAAGAGCTTCTTCAATTCTATTGTCAGAAATTAACTTTGAAAAAGAAGTTCAAACACTAAATATATTAGCCACGAACAATGTTTCACCAAGAGATATGCGAGGAATCCATTTCGAACTTTAGTGTAAGCTATGGATTCATCAGAAGGTATTGAAATGATGTAATAAATTACAAAATACTATAACCTAATTCTGAATAACATCTTTCAACGTCACATAATACAATAGAAGCAAATTAATGATAAATCCACTATATGTCATGTTGATTCGGATTACTGGGAACACCAGCAGTTTCCTCATTCAGGGCATGCTTTTTGAAAAAATGTACTTATTGACATTTTATAAAAGTCACTTTTGAAAAATTGCAGTGCCTTTTGGGCCACCTGTAGAAAATTATCCGAAAATTGCCAGCAGACTTGGAAAATTTTTGGGAATTCAATAAAAAATAAATCGTACAATTATATCGAACGGTTTTCAAGATATGATCTTTAGCTTAAACCATTGAAACTAAGATATTTTCCGAAAAAAGTGGCCTACGTCAAAAAGTACCACAGATAAATTATGACAAGTGTATTTCGAAATCAGAATTTCATGGAGAATTCAGAATTTATTACAGAGAGATAAAATAATTGAAGACAACATGCATAAGCGGAACTTTTTTGATTTTATGTAATTTTTTTATTGACAGTTGAATTTTTGCTCTGGGTCTGGTTGCGTTTCGTGTGATTGTGGCAATATACACGTTATTATTCCTTTTTTCATTATTTTCCATTTTCACTTGCAGGACAAATTTTCATTCTGAAGAAAAGTTGATTCGATTGGGGGCCCTACTCAGCGTACCGGTTGATCCGCCACTGCCTAAAAAGCCACTGTAAGTACGTTCTTATGAACGAGGCTAATCATTAAACATCATAAAATAAAGAGTACTTTCATTGATTTCCCATTGTATTTAAATTATCGAATTGATGAATACATTTTCCAGACAACATTTATTATTCATTGGGACATAAGACATAACAAATGCAGAAAAATATTTAGTCAAAATAAAATTGATCAACATATCGAATTGAATTATCAATATTCCATATCTGAAAATCTGAAATCCGATATAAAATAAACAACGTAAACAGTTGCAATTTGAAACAATAATAAATTAGATGAGAAAATAATAAATATTTGAAGAGAAATTTATTTTTCTTACATATTTTTTCGTATTTCGTTTATTTATTAAATGTGATCTGTAATGATGATTGTGATGATGATGGAGGCCGGTTGAAATCCATCTGAATTACTTCAAGTGGCATTCCACGGATCTTTCTGGCGATTGCTTCAGATACCTCTGTCTTTAAAGATGGGACCTCAAGATAGTCGGAAGCCGCAAGCAGTTTAAAAAGACTATCGTTGTCAATTCTTAAGAAATTTTCCTCCCAATTCTTGAGCTCATCTGATTCTGATTCTAGTGGCAGGTATTGCTCGCCAGTTGTAGGGTCTATCAGATCTTGTTCATACATAAAATGATATTTCAACCATTCAATTACTAATTTTAAAGTAGCAGAATCCACATTTGGCAGTGGCACGTCACCGTAGTCATCAATTTCTTCCTCTCTGTTTTTTTCTTCATCTCCACAATCACTTAACATTGATTTTATTGTTGCGGAACATTTCGCAAATTCAATATATACTGTGTGAATTTCTCCATCGGATGACACTAGGTTGATAAAACCCATTATGTAAAATTGATTAAAAAATGTGCACTGCATGCAATTCCATAAACAAACAGTACTTATTTAGGTATCTTCTAATAATTCAACACCAACGTTAGGAAAGAAAAATTTAAAAATCTGTAGTAATGCTCGTTTAGAACAAGATAACTACAGATGATTGTTAATTATCGGTGTTGAATACGTCATTTTTTATTTGTTTTCGACAGAAAAAGGAAGAGAGTGAGAGTGTTGTCGAATAATTATGGATGTTATTAGTCTCATCCATTTTCACTTCACCAGTCATAAATTTAGTGTGGAAATTCGTTCCTAGGTGTCACTCTCGACACATTACATTACATATAGAGTAGGCCAAATTGCACACTTTTAAATGGGAAGTCCTATTTCTATACTAGATAGACGAAAACGTCGGTGTCTGAGGGCCAATTTTCATGAGAAAATCATTGGCGAAAAGCGCAACACCATAGCTATTACCGTTATATAGTTACAGAGTGTTTTTCAAAAATGTTCATTTTATAAATAATGTAAAATTTTTTTTGTTGGAAATTTTTCATTTCTGTGAAAACCGTCGTTTAGCTTTTGTTTACGTAGAATGTCAATTGAATGTCAATTGAATTTACCGCAAACTGATATTTCATCAGATATCGCTATGATTTTTTTTTTGGAGCTGAACATTGCCTTTCCAAAATTATTGCATACTTGAAATTTTTTTGGAGTCATGTTTGACGTCCCAACTGATGGCCGGCTAGGTCGCCTGCTCTAATGTCTATGGACTTTAACTTTCAAGGAATATTGAAAGATATAATATAATAATAGATGTTAGGTCAGGTGACCTAGACGGCAACCTGTTGGGACTTCGAACATGACTATACCGGGTGTAACAGGATCATGGTACACCCTCGTATCTCCGTTAGTTATAAAGGTAATAGATTGAAATTTGGGATATCCCATATACATAATAAGCGGCACTTTTTGATCTATAAATGATTTTTTTTCACTTCACTTCACTTTGAATGGCAATTTATTTGTTTGGATTCCGAACACTGATAGGAGAACCAAAAATGGCGGTATGTGACGTCACACTAATAGAGCGTATAGAAACAACCAAAATAATTATCTTAGAAATACGTTAACCATTACTGAATTGAAATATCTTTTTTATTCAGCATGGATACATTTTACTTATAAATAAGGTTTATTAATTATTACCCAATTATATATCTACCTCAACTATATTTATTTCCTTCAAATGGATATTTCTTCAGCATTATATAAGTTATACGTAAATAAATTAAGTGTAATAATAAATGATTATTGGTTTTTTTTTGGCAAGGATTTTATTTTCGGACGAGTCTAGGGTTACTTAGGATGCTGAATGATCGCTCCACAGTGCAAGTAGAGCGATCAAAATTTCCAATGCCTTTTCCGTCTCAGGAAAAAGGTCCTGTGTTTCTTTCATTGAATAAATTACGGTCAGCTCCTTGAAATTGAGTTCAGGTTTGTCCTGCCATATCTTTCGCCACAATTCGAGTTCATTTTTGATGTTATAAAATTTGGAAAAAGTGTCACAAGCATCGGTGAAACTTTGTAATGAATTGTCTTGCATTTGAACAGGGTGTAGTCTGCTTAATGTATACGCGTTTTTCTTCGGGAAATCTTCTGATGATTGAATCCAAGTAAGGAATAATTATAGACCTTGTCCAGTACTCAGATGACTAGTGGCTGGTTGGTTGCTTTTTTGAAAGTCTGGGCAGTGCCTCTAATTCTTTTTCTATCTTTTCGGCGTTTGTAAAGGCATCTTTCATTATTTCCTCAGCTACTTTTTCTGCATCATCACGGTAATTTTTGATCAGTTGAAACATTTTTGTTTGTTCCGGATATCAGATGGAGCATTGAGATCGTTAACCACCAGGTTCAGTTTATGTGACGCACAATGGAAAAACAAAGCTTTGGTGTGTTTTTGACGGAGGATTACTGTACTCCACCTCTTTTGCCAGATATCGTCGAACAGCCGTCAAATCCAAGGCAAATGCCTTTTTTTTTACTAAAATGGCGTCAAGAAGTAGTGTTGTCTCTGGAGTGACTTGTAAGAAATGCTCAAAAGATGTGAAATTATATATTATTTGTGGAAGGTGTTCATCAAAATATCACACTAGTTGTGTACTCAAAATAAATGGTACTTACGTGGGTTCTGATGGGGTCGTGGTCTGCTGTGATGATGTGTATGAGAAACTTTGTGCATATCAATGTCAAGATGAAGAAATTAATACGCTAAGAAAAAGGTTGACAACCATTAATGAACCCTTATATGAGAAATCAATCACGAATGATGAGAAATTACCTGACTTGGGTTCAAATATTACTCATGACGGAAGTGGTTTGGGACAAGAAGAAACGAAAGAAGCAAGTTTAAAATACCTGGAAGCCATCATGGAACAAAAGGATAACTTGATTGTTGAACTGAAGGATAAAATAGATCTACTTAAAAAACATATAAGCCTTTTGGAAAGATTTGAAGATGGCATAAAAAACTCAAAACAATCAATATCACAAATATCAAGGGAGGCGCCACAGATAAATGTCAGATCTAATTTATAGTTACGCCAGTTTTTAAGTCAGGAGATAAATGTCTAGCAACAAATTATAGACCCATATCATTAATTAATAACTTTGCCAAATTGTTCGAAAAGTGTATAAAGATGCGAATTGAAAATTTTTTTGAAAAAAATAAAATTTTAACTAACTGTCAATTTGGATTTTGAAAAAATAAGTCTACGGAAGATGCAATTTTTGAATGTATCAGTAGTATTTACAAACAGCATAGTAACAGTAAAAAAACTTTAGCGGTCTTTTTAGATTCATCTAAGGCGTTTGACTCGGTGGAACATGAAATACTATTTGAGAGACTGGAGAATTTGGGTGTACGGGGATCTCCACTGCTACTATCGAAAAACTATCTAACTGACCGAAAGCAAAGAGTACAAATAAATAATGTTTACAGCGATTATGCCGCCATTAACACTGGAGTCCCACAAGGAACGGTATTAGGCCCTTTGTTGTTCCTTGTTTATGTTAATGAAATTGGGAACTTAATAAGAGAATGTAAGGTCATTTCATATGCGGATGATACAGTCCTCTTGTTCTCGGCTGATACTTGGAGTGAAGTATATGAGCGAGCGGAGCATGATCTTGGTGATGTGTGTCGATGGCTGACAGGGAGTAAGTTCAGCTTGAATTATAATAAAACAAATTTCATGACATTTTCCCCAACCATAGCAGATCAACCAAGAACTAAATTTTTGTCGATTCATTCATCATCTTACCTAAAAATTGGATCATGCAGTTGTGTGAAGATAAACAAGGCTAGAGAGGTCAAATACTTGGGGATAATTGTAGATGAAAATTTAAAATGGAATGAACACATAATTTATCTAACATCAAAAATTCGAAAACTATTCATTAAATTCAGTCAATTAAGACAGATATTAAACAGAAAATTGATTATTTTATTATATGAGTCATTGGTTGAATCGGTTCTGGGATATGGCATTGTCGTTTGGGGCGGTTTGTATGA
Source organism: Harmonia axyridis (assembly GCF_914767665.1). Taxonomy (NCBI): domain Eukaryota; kingdom Metazoa; phylum Arthropoda; class Insecta; order Coleoptera; family Coccinellidae; genus Harmonia; species Harmonia axyridis. The sequence continues at coordinate 57,454,238 of NC_059502.1, read as the reverse complement.
TTCAAATTTGAAGACTTTGTCAACATGTCAGAATCGAATATTGAAAATTTTATCGTTCAAACCATCTAGATATCCAACTCTAGAACTTTATGAAGAACTTAACATTCTAAATATTAGAAATCTCTATATACTGTCAAGCTTGAATTTTGTGCCAAAGATTAATGATTCCTTTGTAGCTGTATCTCACGATCATAGTACTAGAGCTAATATGAATGAGTGTATGCGTATACCCAAGATCAGAAACTCATTTTGTGGTAGATTTGTTACTTACTTTTTACCAAAAATTTATAACGAGCTTCCAGGCTATTTGAAGAAGTTGGGTAAAAGTCGAAAATCCATAAAATCCTTCATTGAAGAAAATAAAGTTCAATTCCTGCATCTGTTTTCTAATTGTTGAACATCTATCTATGTGAATATAATTACTTGTTTGACAACCAATACCATCTATCTTCTGTGCTCCCGCAGCCCATTATGCCCGATTGCGTATACATATTTTTTGTGATGAGGGTGATTAAGGCACACAAGTTTTAACTTAGGCCAAATCGCTCTTCTTAGCTATAATAATGTTTTGTAATTGATTTTGGGATGAATAAATTTATTATTATTATTATTAATGTAGAGAAATCTGTAGTGAATAATATGTGACATAAAATAATGGACCCGACCGTAAGACAATCAGTAAACATATGCGATCAAGAAGTCAAGCAGACTTCTGTAACAGCAAGAACTACCGATAAGATTGATGGAATGTTGAAGACAATTGGTACAGATGGTGCCACGTATTCAAGAAATAATCAAAATCAGGGAAGAAACCATCAGAGAGTACCTTCAGGTTCAGGAGGCCATATAATTAAAGGTAGCAGGGATGATGGAAAGGATTTCAGGGGAGCTGAACGTCTTGCTTGCAGTGACGGCTCGTCAGGGTCGGCAGGGTCGGCCGGGCCGACCCAAAAATTATCGGGAAATAGAAAATAATTCTAGATATTCAATTCATTCAAACTCAATCGGAGTTATCGATTTCGATATCCAAATTCCCTCGGTAATGAATATTTCCACTCAGAACAGGAAAATATAACTTATACCGGCCAATATTTTCTTTCGGACCCACCTAATATTCGTTTTTCAAAGCATCCAGCGTTGTTATTCCCTTTCATAAATTGTAACAAACCACAATCGTAAATGGTTACTTTTCGTAACATCACCCCAAACAAGTTATTCCAGAATTGTACGTAACACCGTAACATTAGGTCTGAAATGTAACACAAATGTTATACAATTGCAACTCCTGGAATGTCACTGAAAGCATCTCATCACGTTAGGTCGGCCAAGAGCCGATGGCGGAACCAGCGCTACCGAGAGCGCTACGTAAAGGAAAAGATACTACGACATACGCCCAGAATACGACCACTCAGTAGAACGGCACAACAACTCGATGTTAGGTCGCTTCCCAATACACAGGGTCGGCTGGCCGGTTATCCTATTGCAGAGCGTCAAGCAGCAATGTTTTTCACTAAATCAAGTAAACGCACTAATATTCTAGACGAAATTTGCAACAATATTCGATAAGAGAGAAGAATTAATTGAAGTTTTTTATCATATCAGCGACAATTTAGATGAATGGGATGATATTACAATACGTGAAGCTACCGGTCTGAAGAAAATGTTGAATGATTTCGAATTTTTGTTCATTCTCTACTCTTTTAATTTGATTTTTACATACACAGATCCCGTTTTTTCTATAATCCAGCATAAGTTATCAGATATAACTTATTGCAACGCCAGAATCACTTCTTTATTATCGACTCTGAAAAAATTTCGCACAGAAGATGAGTATTTCATTCGCTTATATTCAGAAGTAGAAAAACTCCCAGAAGTAATGCCACCGAGTGCTAGACGTCGAAAACGTAAAATAGATTCCGAAATTCAGCTCACGGATAATTCCTCAATGAAACAGCTTTTTTGTGAAATTCTGGATTTAATTATAAATCAAATTGAAATAAGGTTTAAAGACATTTCATCACTTCATTTTTTGGAACTAATGAATTTTAATAAATTTGATATATACGTTCGTAATTTTCCGGAAATACCTTTCAAATCTTTGATCGATAATTACAAAAACTTTTTCGATAAGGATAAACTCAAACGTGAATTACAAATTTTGTACTCGGACAATGCTATCTTCGGCAATTCAAATACGCTGAATGGTATTACGGAATTCATTTTCTCGAATAATATTGTTTCCGATGTTCCTGAATTATATAAGTTATTTTGTATGATTTTGTCCCTGCCACCAACATCCGCGATGTCTCAAGACCGTTTAAATAACCTGGCACTGATATCAATCGAAAGAGGTTTAGTTAAAGAACTAGCCAGAGGGAAACATTTGTTTCGAGAAAATAATTGATGACTTCGCGACAAAGAAAGATCGTCGAATTGATTTGATCTATAAAAATGAATAAAGGGTACGCAAGCTCATACATTTTTGACCAGAATACATGCGGTCATTTCCACAATATTTTTTGTGGTCTTTATAAGATTTTTTTATATTCACGTAAAAAAAAAAAAAAAAAACCGAAATCCTTCTTATCAGTCGAATTCCCTTAATAGATTCACGATATATATATATATATATATATATATATATATATATATATATATATATATATATGTGTGTGTGTGTGGCCGACCCACATCTCGAGGGCACGAGCCGTCACTGCTTGCTTGGTTGTACGTTGGTAATGTTGACAGGAATACGAGAGTGGAAGATATACAGAAAATCTTAGAAGATCAGTTTGATAATGAAACTTTTTTAATAGAAGAAATCAAAAAACATTAAACCAATCTCAGAAAAAATAAATCTTTCAAAGTGGGTTTCAACTTTAGAATTCTCGAAAGAGTTGCCCAGAATGAAATCTGGCCGAGAGGAGTTGTCGTTAGAAGGTACAATGTTTTTCGTTACAACAAGAACAAAAGCACTATGAATTGACTGTACAAAGAAAAAAACCGCCAGTGAATATTTTACTTTAGCTAACATCAATGTACAATCTTTGAGTAATAAAATCGACAACTTTACATGTTTTCTGAATGAGCAAAACATTGATCTCGGGTGTATAACCGAACATTGGCTTTCTTCTGATATAGCCAGCAGAATTTTTATTGATAACTACGTCGTGGCTAGTGCCTATTGTCGGCGAGCATCAAGACATGGCGGTGCAGCCATAGTTTTGAGGAATAATATTTCATTCAAAGAAGTACCTGAAATAAAGAAACTATCATCTGATAAAGTAGCAGAGATGACTGCCGTCAGAATGGTAAAAAGAAACTTGACGGTTGTGGCCATATATCGACCCCCATCAGGGGACTTTGAAACCTTTCTAACCATCATGAATCAGGCGCTTGAAATATGCATGCAAAAATACCCTAAAGATAAAATTGTCTTCGCAGGTGATTATAATGTAAATTTTCGGGGGCAATCTAACGAGAAGAACAAGATAATCGAAACTTTCAAGTCATTTAAAATGGGGTATATATTTTTCTGATCCATCGCATGAAACGAAAATTTCAGCAAATTGTATTGATAATATATTTACGAATTCTCACAGTGAAGATTGCAAAACTAAAACATACGAACTTCATCTATCGGACCATTTCGCCCAGATTTTCAAAATGCCATGCACTCCCTGTAGTCCTGAAACAGAATCCTTTAAAATAGTCAGACCAATAAATGGTAAAAATATGGATCTCTTCATACAGAAGATCAAGACGGAAGATTGGACACTTGCATATGACGAGGATGCTGAAACTCAGTATCATAATTTTCATAGAAGACTGATGAATATTTTCCACTCATCTTTTCCTGAGAAAAGGGTGAAAATAAAGACATGTAAGAAATACAGGGAAACTAAAGAAATAACGAACTTGAGAAGCAAACTTGAGGCTGCTAAAATTATTGCTGATGTAAGGGGCGATGAAAGCAGTAGGAAACTCTGCAGTTCTCTGAAGATCAAACTGAAGGAGGTGATTAACCACTATGTTAGAACAAAGATATCCAGAAGAATCGAAAAAGCTGAAAATAAACTCAAAGCATTGTGGAAGCTGATAAAACAACAAACAAAAAAAAAACCATACCAGCTCATCAGACCAAGTTATTACAGCCGACAAGATGAATGAATACCTCACCTTGCAAGCATCAACTGATCAGCTTCACAGAATGAATTTAAATGGTGCAGATTCATTATTTCTCTATCCGGTAACCGAGGATGTGATAGTCGACTCGATGAAAAAAATGAAAAACAAAAACACGAAAGATTTCTATGGCATGAACGTTCAGTTGGTAAAGTCTATAGTTCAGAACATAAAAACACCATTATGCAAAATCATAAATGACTGGTTCCAACAAGGAGTTTTTCCAGCGGAACTCAAGATAGCCGTGGTGACACCTATTCACAAGGGTGGAGATACTGAAGAACACTCAAATTATAGACCTATTTCAGTTCTGCCAATATTATCGAAAGTGTTTGAAATAGCGTTGATTAAACGTCTGGTTGACTTCCTGAAAAATAAAGCCCTACTTCACACCGCACAACATGGCTTTAGAAGATGCAGGTCAACAATAACAGCAATGATTGACGTACTCGAAACCGTGCTAAAAGCATATGATGACTCAGAAGAAGTGGAAGTAACATCCATAGATTTAAGTAAAGCCTTCGATAGCGTCAGTCACGAAATTCTGCTGGAAAAAATGCAGTATTATGGCATTAGAGGATTGGCACACAAACTATTTCAATCATATTTAACGAAGAGGCTCCAATCAGTGAAGTGGAATGAAAGCAGATTTGATCCCCTCGAAGTGAAATGTGGTGTCCCTCAGGGATCGATTTTGGGCCCAATTCTCTTCATTTTGTTCATGAACGATATATTTTATAATATAAAATGTAGCAAGAGCTGTAGTTATGCCGATGATGTGGTAATTCTGAATAAGTCAGGCAATAAAACTGAACTTCAAGAAAAAACAAGTACAAGCGAAACGGAAGCACAGGGATGGTTTTCAGCCAATGGATTTCTTATGAATTCGACAAAAACCCATAAGCTTTTGTTCACAAACAGAGAGCCCTCTGATTCATCGCTATTATATTTGGGACTCGAATTTCAACCATCACTGAATTGGAGTAAGCATATAGACAATCTTTGTAAAAAATTATCAACCTCCATCTTCCTAATCAGACGAATGAGGCAAATAAGAGATATAAAAACCGCAAAATCAACATATTACTCGAGTTTCCATAGTGTGGCCACGTATGGTATATTGCTCTGGGGACAATGTGCAGATGCTCAAAAAGTTCTCATAAAACAGAAGATTGCTCTAAGGACCTTATACCAGATGAAGAACACAGCCATCTGTAAAGAAATATTTAAGAGGGAAAAAATACTTACCATCACTTCATTCTTCATACTGGCTTGCGTTAAATATGTTCATCAACACCAGAACAAATTCCCGAGAAATGAAAACTATCATAATTATAATACTCGGGGAAAAAATCATTATGCTGTCCCATATGCAAGAATAAAGAGAACATAACAAGGTCCGAATCATACATGCCTGAAACTCTATAACAAGCTCCCCAGCGATGTAAAAACATTAAGCCTACCTGCATTCACGAGACGGGTAAAAAGTTTGCTTCTCGAAGATACAATTTATAATATGACTGAGTTTTTTGAACTCACCTTTTCTGTCAGTTAATGTTGCATATCTGTGATATGTTTGTATACTTCATATTATGTAACTGTAGTGTCTACCTAAATATTGGTGTTCTGTTATATATTTTTTTTGACAGGCCATATAATTTTTAATGGCGAATATTTATACATGTAATCATTAATTTGTAACATGTGTGAATAAATATTATTATTATTATAGTGACACCTCCTGCCCACCTCCATGCAGTGTAGTATTTTTTTTCTGATTTTTGACAGATCCCACAACATGAACTGAAAATTTCAGAGGGGTCTAATTTTTTTCTTGAACGCTCAAAAATTGACGACATGAAATTAGTAAAAGTAAATTCCTACGATATGATTTAGCGGATAAGTGGTATAAGGTACATTTTGAATATATTTTCGTTTTATTGTTATAGCAATAGTTAATAAACGATATGAAAGACTCGACCCAACATTTACTAACTGACAAAGAAACTGCAACACCCAGAAGGAGCTGTTTACATTTAAAATTTTCTTTGGTAAAACATAGATAGTATAGCAAGGAGTAAATGCTTGAAATTTGTAGAAAAAACGAAGGGTTTACCATTTTCATCGAATAAATTCGTTAATAATTTGTTTATCCACCGCAATAAGATGGTCTATTTCTTCTTGAGGGATACTATACCTAGCTACCTGTACTTCATGTCTCAGAGTCGCCAAAGTCCGTCATAGATAGTATAGCAAGGAGTAAATGATTGAATTTGGAGAAAAAATCGTGAAGGTTTTTCATGTAAACAATTTTTGTTACTTGAATGTTGTAGTCGTTTTTTTTGCAAGTTTTTAAATTTTACAACAAATCAGCTGTTCGAGGAAATCCGAAGTCGATGTTTAGTTGTTGTTAAAATGCCTAGAGCACGTCTACGCGGAATTTATCGCCAGCTAAGTGAATTTGAAAGAGGTCGAATTATTGGCCTACGGGAGGCGGGGTTGTCATTTCGATAAATCGCTTACCGTGCGAACAGAAATCCAACTACTATTATGAGATGTTGTCAAGCGTGGTTTGATGATGCCCAAAATCGAAGAAGAGTAGGTATCGGACGTCGAAGAGCATAAATGAAGTTCAAGATCGATGTCTAAGACTTATGGCCATTAAAGACCGATTTGCGACAACTTTGGCTGATGAGTGGTCAGGAGAATAATAATAATAATAATAACTACTTTATTTCCCAAATTATCACATTAACATGACAAAGTTACGAAAATGGTCAAAATACAAAAATAACCTCCATACATAAGCTTATTGAAGAATCAAAGAAACTGACACAAGAGGCATAACTAAATACTAACAAATTGCAAAAACTTAAAAATAAATTCATAAAAAATGCAACGAGTAACAAAAGTTTATCTATTACAAAAATCAAAAAATTCTTCCATATTGTAAGGCTCACAATCAAGTATTAACTTATACACTAGCTTTTTAAATTCTTTATGTACACTTATTAGGTGCAAAGCTCTAGGTAAAGCATTGAACAACTTCAATGCAGCATACTCTGGATGTTTTTCAGTTAGCGATAGTGAATGTTTAGGGTAAAAATATGGTACTAGTCGTCTAGAGTTATTTGTATTCTTGTAGGAACTATAAAGATGTTGGTTTTTATCAAAAAACAAAAGTAATCTAAATATATACAGACCATAAATAGTCAGTATATTATTTTTCTTGAATATGCCTCTACAAGATTCCCTATATGCTAATCCAAACATATTCCTCAATATTCTTTTTTGTACAACGAAAATTGATCTTAGGTTAGTGCTTCCCCAGCAAATAATACCGTATGACATTATTGATTGTGCATTTGCATAATATATAATTTTGAGAATATTTTCACCTACTTGTTTTTTTACAACTTTTAAACTATAATCGACCGAGCACAGTCTCTTCAGGACATATTCTGTGTGTTCCTCCCATTTAAGCTGTGCATCCAACAATACACCCAAGAATTTGATACCACTGCTAAATTTTACTTCAACATCATTATAATGTAATCTTTGTGTGCAGCAATCCCGAGATCTAGGAGAAAACATTATGCATTCGGTTTTCTTGATGTTCAATGCTAGTTTATTGTGTGCAAACCATTGACTCACATGAATAAGACCATCTGTATATATATATATATAATCGGTTTTAGAACGTCCGGCGACGTTGTCCGATGCCTAACTTCCACTCGTTCCTATCGTTCCATTGGTCCTCTCTTAGATTCCTATCACTCATAGCCTTGGTTATTCCTTCCTTCCATGATTTCTTGGGTCTTCCTCGCTTCCTGCGGTTTGGTGGTATCCAGTGCATGGTCATCCTTGGCAGTCTGTCCACATTCATCCTCTGTACATGTCCATACCACACTAGCTGTTTTCTTTCAATATCTGTTGTCAATGATCCATCCACTTCCATACGCCGCCTGATGTCTTCGTTTCTGACCCTATCTCTTCGGGATACTCTTACAGATCGTCTAAAAACATCCATCTCAGTCGCTTCGAGCTTCCTCCTGTTGTTTTCCGTTATTCTCCATGTTTCTGCGCCATATATTAGAGCGCTCTTGACAAAGGTCTCATAGATGGTGTATTTCTGTTTTCTACCAATATCAGAGCTCCACCATATTCCATTCAAACAGCCTATGGTTCGTCTGGCTTGGGTTATTCTTTTCTTAATTTCCTTGTCTTCTTTTCCTGTTGAGTCACATTCAACCCCCAAGTAAGTATACTCGGTACATGTTTCAATTTCTTCTTTTTCTAACTGAATATTCTGTGGCGGAGCTCCTATTGGCAGGTATTTCGTTTTTTCGGTGTTCATATCTAGACCTCACATTTTATACTCATCGTGCAGTTTTCGAGCCATATATTCCAGATCATCTTTGTCATTCGCTATGAGGACCTGGTCGTCTGCAAACTGGAGAGTGTATAAGCATTTTTCTCCCAAATCGATCCCCATTCCGCTGCACTTTTTCTTCCATTGCTTCAGTGCTCTTGCTACATATATCTTAAATAGTGTCGGGGAGATGCAACATCCCTGGCGTAAACCTCTATCTACGTTAAACTTCCTTGACACGTTGTTACCAATTTTTATTCGTGATGTCGATCCATCATAGAGATTTTTCAGTGCTTTTATTAAAGTATAACTGATATTTGTTTCCTCTAGTGCTTTCCATAACATTTTAACGGGAACTGTATCATACGCCTTCCGCAAATCCACGAACAAAAGGTGAGTTTCCATATTAGTATTTGATCTTTTCTCTATGATTTGTTTCAAACAAAAGACGTTATCCACGCAAGATCTTCCAGCTCGGAAACCTGACTGCTCTTCCTCCTCCTGTTCTCCATATTCAATCTCAATCAAGTCTCGCAGAACTCTCCCATAAAGTCGACCAAGCGTGCTAGTAACCGATATGCCTCTATAGTTCGAACAATCTAATTTATTTCCCTTTTTATGAATTGATGTTATGTGAGCGACCTTCCATTCTTCCGGGATAGGGTTACCGTTTAAGTATTGATTCATACACCAGGCGATCATCTCAAAAAGTTTATCAGACCCGCTCTTGATCAACTCCGCTGGAATCCCTTCCGGGCCTGCAGCGCGACCATTTTTTAAAATTTTCACAGCTCTTTTAATTGTGGCAACATCAATGCTGACGGTTTCGCCGACAATAGATACTTCTGTTGGCGAAGTTGCTAGGTATTGATCTCTATCCTCTGTGAGCAATTTCTCATAGTGTTCAATCCACTTTGTTGTCGGTATAAGTTGGATGTTCGCAGAATTTTTTCCATTAGATCTGATTTTTTTAATAAATTTCCATGACTCTAAACATTTTCTACCACCGATGAGCATGTTGATCTCCTGACATTTTCTATCCCACATTTCTCTCTTTGCATTAGCTATAGTTTGCCTTGTGATTCTCTTTTTTTCCAAATAAAGGTCTTTGTCTTGTTGTAATCGGGTATGGGTCCACCTTTGATACAACCGCTTTTTCTGGGTAATTAGATCTTCTATATCTTTGTTCCACCATATGTTAGTGCTACGGGCTCTTCCCTTTACACCTATTGCTTCCATCGCGGCTTCTTTGATACTCCTCACCAAGTTTTCGTGAACCTCCTCCACAGGCTTCTGCTCCCACTCTGATCTATCCAAGAGCTTTTCATCAAGTCTGCTGCAATATAGTTGTTGTGTGCTCTCATGAGTAAGGCTGTCTAGATTGTAATTTTTCTCATCTATTTTCTCCAGTTCTCCTGCTTGGTCTTTCCTATCGACTTTCGGTGTATATGCATAAGGAAACAATATTTTGGCTCTTACCATGTAATGATCTGATCCACAAGTGACACCCCTATATGCCCTGACATCGTTTATTTGCATTGTATTTACTTGTTTTACGATTACGTAATCAATTACAGATCTCAAGTTCCTGGTGTGTTGTACCCATGTAAATGTATGTATATCTTTGTGTTTATAGAATCCGTTAGTTATCTTCAGTTGATTGTTCTTACACATTTCAATTAACCGTTCTCCATTGTCATTCACATTAAGTTCTCCAAAGGGTCCAACCACACTATCATTGATTTTTCGGCCAATTTGACTGTTGAAATCTCCCAACACTACAAGTTCTCTTGTTTTCCCTATTTTTCCAATTTCTTCATGGACTTGCTCGAAAAACTCCTCCTTCATTGAGATAGGTTCGTCATCAGATATAGCGTATATCCCTAGAATGGTTACTGGTCTCTGATGTATATTGATATTAATGCGAATTATATTTTCACTCAAAAATTCGAAATCTGTTATTTTATTTCTATACTTCTTGTGAATCATTACAGATACTCCCCTCTTTGCTCTTTGATGTTTAGGGACTCCGCTATAAACATGTACATAATTATTTATCACCTCTGTGCCCGTTCCCTTCTTTTTTGTTTCCGTCAGCACCACCAAGTCCATGCTCAAAGTTTGTAATTCCCGAGTGATTTCGTCTTCTTTAGTTCTGATTCCTTGTACATTCCAAGTACCAATGTTCAAAGTCCTTTTTCGTAGCTTTTGTCTTTTACCGTGTGATCCGTCCGTAGTTCCGAGGCGCTTGTTAGGCTTTTTAGCAAGTTGAGTTTTTACGAATAGCAGGGAGCTAGCCTGTTGATAAAACCCTCCTCCTTTATCCGGGCTTGGGACCGGCAGTAGCACCATCGAGCTACTCAATCCACCCGACGGTACTCCAGGCGGAGTTTAAGACCATCTGTTACTGCAGTAATATTGACTCCATCTTGTGTTACCTCTGACGCTTGAGCATCGCCGGCAACGATTACAGTGGTGCAGAGAACGTCAACATCGGAATGTGGAATGGCATCAGGTCGTCTATTCTGATGAATCTCGATTCTCCTTGGGTGCACATGATGGTCGAAGAAGGGTAAGACGACGTCGGGGAGAAAGACGTGAACCTCAGTTCGATGTTGAACGTCATGAACACCGGACAGTAGGCGTTATGGTATGGGGTGCTATTGCACATGCAAGTAGGTCACCTTTAGTCTTTATTCGGGGTAACATGACAGCACTGCGTTACTTTCAAGAAATAGTGAAGCCACATAATCAATCAATCAAATCTTTATTCATCATATGGTCCCCCTTACCTTATCCGATTCGAGAATCCAATATTTCAGCAAGATAAAGCCTGACCTCATGTTGCCAGAGTTAGTTTCAACTTTTTCGAAGCGACCCATGTGAATCTTTTGCCTTGGCCGCCCAGATCTTCCGATATAGAGTATGTTTGGGACATCATGGGTAGAAGGTTTGGAAATTTATCCCAGCCCCCACGGACTTTGGCAGCTCTGAAACATAAAAAACAGGTAGCTTGTGAATCTTGGGATAGTATCCTTCAAGACGAAATAACCATGTTATTGCATCAATGCCGAGACGTATTGGAAAGTGTATAGATAATCGTGGTGGACATATACATTATAGACAAATTTATTAGAAAAAAATGGTAAACCTCTCGTTTTTCTCCAAACTTCAATCAGTTACTGCTTGCTATACCATCTATGTTTTACCAAAAAAAAAAATGAAATTGAAACTGTCCCTTCTGAGTGTTGCAGTTTCTTTGTCAGTAAGTATATATACCTACATAATGGAAACGATTTGGGGCTACATGTTTTCTTTAAAAACCTGGAACTAGTCCATCTATTTCGATCTTGATATCAATACTTCTCCTTCGTGACTGACAAACCATCAAATTGCCTACATAATACTAGAACATGATGAGACTGAATACAGATGAATTATTTAATGTACTTAACCTGTAATTTTCTGTATGAATATACCCCTAAATTACCGTCTCGATAGCACTATGCCACAAGATAACTTCTGGAAAATAGATTCATTCGATGAAATCTTCATCGAAAGAGCATTTCATTTGCCGGAGATTATTGGCAATAATTGTAGAAAGGAGCAAATTTTGAGATGGATTCTACAGAAGGTGAGAAATTTTTTATACGATGTTAGAGATATAAATGAATTCGAAATATCCATCAACAATAGCATTTTTCATCTCGACTGAGTATATGTTGAAAAATAATTTTCGTTTATCTTCATATTGTAGACATTTTTATATTGTTTTCGATTACTTTGGTAGTTCAGAATATCTTTAATTTCGAATGATCCTAACTTGGGAAAAGGCATGAACAGTTCTTCGAAATTCATCAATAGGGGAGAGTGGGTAGAGTTGATACATTTTTTATAAAATTGTTAATAAAAAATTTGTGTTTAACATTTACCAATCCATTTAAGTCAGAGTGAAATTCAAGGACTTCGCTTAAATGTTTAACAATATTAAAAAAACTCAATTGAGGCTAGTGAAGCACGCGTGTTGTTGAAGATCGAATCGTTGAATAATAAAACAAAGAAATTAGTGAAGGAAATTCTTGAGCTGAAAAATAGAGTTGAGTTTCTAGATAGAGATGGTAGAAAGAAAAATTTTATAAACTTCGGCCTCAGTAGAAATTTGAGAGGGGTATTCGCTGCTTTTATCTGTAGTGAAATAAGACAACTGCTATCTGTTAATGTAACTGAATCAGACATCAGTAACATATATCCACTGGGTAAAGCTGATAACACACCAATCAAACTCGAATTGGTGTCCCAATTGAAAAAAATAGAGATTCTTCAGAATTGTAACAAACTAAAAGGCACGAAAGTTTTCATTTCTCATGACCTAACGGAGACACAATAAAGAAGTGAAAATATAATTCTGAGAACGCATTATTGTTCCTTCTGGATCTATTATTTTCATTTATGTATTTATCGAAGTGATTTTAGTTCATGTGAATTTCCGTTGAATTTTGGTAGTAGTTCTCCAAAATATTTAACTGTATTCAAGTCTAAATTTTCATAGGTAGAATGAGATTCTGTAGGTAGTCATTTTATTTTTGAAATTGAGAATATTAACTTAAATTTACTTTTTGATTTCTCTTCTATCTTTTGGGTCAGGGATAGGAAAAACTGGGATTGTTGAAGGAGATTCTCCACTTACTTCTGCTCTTTTGACCTTTAAGAGGTTCTGAACTATGATGAGATCATTCAGTTCTTTTTTATGAAATGCTGCGGAGTTGTTGAATATGCTTCAAATTTGCTGCCGTCATCAGACTGAATTCATCAGATAATGTTTCGTTATCATCGGTTGTGTTTTTGTTTTTTTCTCTCTTCTTTGTATTTTTTTCCTTTTGTCTAGTGGTTACTTGTGATTACCTACTATCTAGATGGTGCTTATGAGGAATTCAATAAAGAAATAAATAAAGCTTCTGGGAGTTCATAAATACTGCTGGAGGATGTTCATTTTTGTCTATTGTTACCATTCGTTTTGAAGGATTTTGATTATGCATACAACACGAAATTCTGCTCGAAGCTTGAAATTGTTATTATAAATATACCTACACGCAAAATCTCATTCACGTACGGAAATAATGGGTTGGTAATTTTTTTTCAATATATTTTTAAGGTTTTCAATGGTTTTTGAAAATTTCCTTCCGTTGGCAAGTTATCGATTTTACTGGATGTACAGGGTGGCAAATTTCGATGTTTTAGCACTACAATTTTTAAACCAGAGGAGATAGACAAAATCTGATACCCCATTCTCGGTCTCTTTTTCTGAGAAACTAACAAGGGTACTATTCATTTTTGGCCACCTTCTTTTGTTTTAGAGTTATAAGCGAAAATTGGAAAAATGGCAATATCGAAAAACATTTATATCTCCGCTAATACTGATGATAGAGCTCTGAAATTAAAACATTATACAGGCACTCTTTTACGTAGAATCCAGTGGCGCGCTTGTCTTTTCAAAAGGGTTTTTAATTACGAAGCTATGACCCAAAGTTAGGTTTTTTCAAATAGGAACACTATATTTCTGTGCCATTATTTGAAAGCTTAATTTTCAAAAATATATAACATCGTATGGTTTGTATCAATATAAATAATAGAAAATGGTCTAAAACCTTTTTTTATCTAAGAGTCCCATTATTTCTATGGTTTCAACTGTTGATGAGCACAGAAAAATTGAGGTTTCTATAATAAGAGCAGTGTCCTTCTGTCAATCTGATTATTTCTGTGCTTTCCACTAATTTCTTCATGATTGGAAAAAAAATTTATAAAATATACCTAATATTTTATAAATTTTTTATCTAAAAATTGATTTGAAAATAACGAAAAGATCTACAACATGTGCACAATGCACAGTCGACACATCTTCTCGATATTTTGCATCGAATTCAATAGATGAATATTATTGAATATTATTTGTGTTCAAGCAACCTAGGAAATTTTCTCCGAGTTATATTTTCGAAACTATTTTTATAAAATATATCTAGATTCGAATTTAGTAGAAATTAGTGAAAAACATAGAAATAATCAGATTGACGGAAGGACACTTCTCTTGTTATAGGAAGCTCAATTTTTCTGTGCTCGTCAACAGTTGAAACCATAGAAATATTGAGACTCTTAGGTAAAAAAAGGTTTTTGACCATTTTCTGTTATTTATTTTAATACCAAACATACGATGTTATATATTTTTGAAATCAGGAAAAATTAAGCTTTCAAAAATGGCACAGAAATATAGTGTTCCCATTTGAAAAAACATAACTTTGGGTTATAGTAATAGTAGTAATAGTAAAGTTTATTCAACATCAAAATTTACATGTTATGTCAAATTATTCACATTATAACATACTCGAACTTAAATATTCTTCTATGCTATAAAAAGAACCGTTAATTAAAAACTCTTTGATGGTTCGATCAAATTCATTCATTGGCAGGGTTTTCATTCTTGATGGGAGGGAATTGTAGAATTTCACCCCCCAGTAGTCAAAAAATTGTTGTGTCCGGGCTAAGCGATGTAATGGTGTTATCAACTGATGTTTTCTTCTTGTATCATGCTCATGCTGATCTTGATTTAAATTCATCGACTTCTTGTGTTGGTGTATATACTTCAAACATTCCCTGATAATTATTGAAGTTACCGTAAGTATTTTTTCTTCTCTGAATGAATTTCTGCAGCTCTCTCTTCTACCCAGTCTTCGTAATTAAAAACCCTTCTGAAAATATGAGTACGCCACTGGGTTCTACGTAAAAAAGTGCCTGTATAATGTTTTAATTTCAGAGCTCTATCATTAGTATTAGCGGAGATATAAATGTTTTTCGATATCGCCATTTTTCCAATTTTCGCTTATAACTCGAAAACAAAAGAAGTTGGCCGAAAACGAATAGTACCCTTGTTAGTTTCTCAGAAAAAGAGACCGAGAATGGGGTATCAGACTTTGTCTATCTCCTCTAGTTTAAAAGTTGTAGTGCTAAAACATCGAAATTTCCCCACCCTGTACATAATCGAAATTAGGGACGGATTCGTCATCAGTGATGAATCGAACCATATCGTTTGAGATGATGTCCTGCTAGAAACTCTGAAATTACAGACACTGGCGAAGTGTATTCGGTGAACGAGCGCTCAAAAATGAAGAAATCACTAACGTGAATTCGATAGAAAACAATAATAGGTACATTCATTATCAAAAGTCTGCTACGCCACTGTATGGGTAAAATATATCAAATTGTAGGTTTTTTCACAACTTCACAGTTAATATTCAAGTAAAGCCATTATTATTGATTATTAATAATAATTATTAATATTGTTATGAAATTGAAAGCAGTATAAGGAGCTTTTGTGCCTTCAATCTTCAGTTGATTGCACTTTTAAATGAACGTATTACCGTTTCTGAAAGCAGTGATCAGATTAAATATTTTTTTAGTTATCACAGAAGCGGAAAATCCACTAATAATCAAGGCATTTGGTGAACTGGACATACGACCATATGGATTAGGCTATGAAATTTTCGAAGCAATGAGAAGATTTCCTCGAAGGATAGCTCAAGTGAGTAGCATTTAATCATGACAATAAGCTATCTTACCATACAAAATATGCACTGACTTGAAATCAGGAGCTTTCGAATACAACTTTGAAGTGTGGATGAATGTTTTCGAGAGAACAAAAAAAATACTGAAAAGTATTTTTCCTACAACTGCTATGAAAAGTATAGTGTGCAACATGTGGATAAAGTTCTTTTCTCGCTCGTGTGTTTGCGACAATCGCCTTTCAGGCTCGTGCCACAAACTTCCACACTCGCGAGAAAAGTTGGACATTCACCACTTGTTGCACAATATACAATTGACCATATTCACCGTCGCCATATTGTTTTGCGACAATACCAACTACCCAGTGTTCCCAACGGAGAAATATTGAGTTTACTAGAAAAATACCGCTAATATCAAAAATATTATCAGCCATAGAGATTATTTTTCCACTGACTATTTCCAAAAATGAAGCGAAGCCTTCATTTATACACTCGGCCACAATTAATTTGTTCAGAAAACCACCTTTCACTAATGTTTTCATTTCCAAAAGGTGAAATTTTTGCAAAATATTGTCCCAAACAAGCCTATCTGACGTAGCAGCCAGAAAAGGTACACATAAACTTCACTTAGAAACTTTATATTGTGGAATTTTTCTAGTAAACTCAATATTTCTTCGTTGGGAACACTGGGTAGTTGGTATTGTCGCATAACAATATGGCGACGATGAATATGGTCAATTCTTTTCACATAGTCCATGTAGTAGCATAGTACTTATACTATGGTAGTCGGTAGTCTAAGCCGTGTACATACATAATAGCATAGTATAGGGAATTCTCTATACTATGATAATAGTTGGGTTGAAAATTTCGTAGGCTAACATAAAAGAAAAATTTCGACAAAATATGATTTTACAATTAAATATAGTTGCCTTCGGGTACGATATAACGATCACACAATTTTTAGAGACCATTTTTATGGCAATATTAATCTTTGGTCTCAAAATAGGTCTCAGTTTCGGCGATAACCCCCTCATCGGCGCTTAATTTCATTCCACGAACATTCTCTTGTGGTCTGAGGCCAGAAAAAGGTGGCTGGGGCCAGATCTGGGGAAAACGGTGGAAGCGGGAATATTCTCAATTCATGCAATTTTGCCATCGTGACACGGTGACATACTGTTTTGTTTTTCAATTATATATTTTTAGTTATTGCAATAATATCTACTCCCATTTCAGTGCTAAATACTAACTTTGGTCAATTGTTTTTAAGTATTATAAGCTGAAACTTGAATAAAACAAAAATAAAAGATTTAAGAAATTATTTTGACTTCTAACAAAATCCATTTTGTCCGTATACTAAGGACAAAATGACAAACTAATAATAGACATAATGACATGCATAATATTAAATGCAAAGTTCGAAAATAAGAAAGTTTTGGTTCTCGATACAGTAGAATACGATGTATGAGCCCAGTGAAAACACCGCATGCAAACGAAAAAAAAAACGTAATTGCAATAAATGCAGGGGCAGTCATCGACATCTTCATTTTTTTGTTAATTTGAAACGGTTCAGTATCGAATTTCTCATCGTCAATGACTTTTTTATTTTTCAATGGCCTTGTTTTCTTTCACCAAAAAGTTTTTTTATCATTGTATAATGTTTCAGTAATTTCTTGTTTCTTCTTCTTGGGTGGATTGGTCTTAATAAGCGTTTAACGAATCGTTTCAACAATTTCAGTATAACACACAAATATTGAACACTTAATCATCACCAAATGAATCATGATCGACTAATCAATTGTCGTTTCATTCGATGTTTGCAGTACATAGTTGACACCGAAGAAGAGCAAACATTCGAAGACCTCCTTCATGACTGCATACGAGTAGCTATCAATTTGAGGGCCGACGAATTATCAGAAGAGGACATTCTTGCCCTCAGTTCCAGCAACCGTAAAGAAACCTGCATACCGTACTTTGCTGCTTTATTTCTTGGTATCAAAGTTAGCGCCTTCGATACTTCCATATCTGTCAAAGATAGAGCTCACCTATTGAAGGAAGCCACACCAAAAGTCATATTCGTGGAAGCAGAGATACTGGCCAGTGTTCAAGAGAGCATAGAAGTTGCTCAAGTTGACACAAAAATTGTAGTAATCGGTGGAGAATCTGGGGAGAATAGTTCATTCGAAGAATATTTACAGGCTTCTGATGATGAGATATCGCAATTCGAACCCGTTAAATTCGAATCAGATAGAAGAACGGCTTCCGTTCTGTTCAGTAGCGGAACAACAGGGTTGCCGAAAGGAATATGCTTATCGCATTATGGCATGTTAAGTCAAGGATTGTTGCTCGTGTAAGAAAGCCTTGATTATTTATTGATTGTCATTACATATAACAGTCTTTCAGGACTATTTGGAAACGTGCCATCCCCAGTGGCTCTGACATTTTCGCAACTTTACTGGATATCTGCTAATGTGTTTCTCATTGGCGCAACTGTTTCCGGCACAGCAAGAGTGATTATGAAAACCTTCAATCCGAACGAGCTGTGGAAAGTTGTGGACAAATATAAGGTAAAAAAATTTGAAATTTAGTTTGGTTTTGACATTTATCCCTATAAACATCGAAATTTACAGATAACTGTAGCTTTCCTTTCGCCATTTCAATGCCTTGACTTCAGTAAATCTTCAAGACCTGAAAGTGTTGACACTTCCAGTTTGCACGCACTGGCCACAGGAGGAGGTCCAATATCCGAGAAGCTGGTTCACAGTTTGAGAGATGTGCTACCGGGAACATTCATAATGCAATTATATGGACAAACGGAGGTGTGTGGAGCATCGACGATGTTTCAGACCAGAAGGATTGATGATCAGCTTTTATTGCATTACAAGCCAGGATCAGTTGGCAGGCCGATGCCTGGTTTTTGGATGAAGGTATTTCATTAGCTATTACAGAATTTTCTTTTTTTTTAGCATCTGAGGTGTACTGTATGCCAATTGGTTAACAGCCTTAGGAATGCTTATAGTTTGAGACCATTACTGAACTCTTAGATGCATTAACCCTGATGTGTCTACTTATACCTGTAAAACTTACAAAAAGGGAGATTTATGTGTCATGAATTGTTTGGTCAGAAAATGTTGACCAACGTTCACTTATCTCCGGTTGAGATGTTCTTTCAACCCATGCACGCAAAAAAATCTATTCTCAAATTGAGTGAATAATAATTGGTTGAAGTATATGATAGATTCATATATAAGCAAGAATATAATAAATTTGGGTCAAGTATACTTTATTCTCCAAATTTAAATATACCAAGTATTCCAAATAAGTATATGATATTCTTCAATTTAATAAAGTCGGTATTATTGGTCCAAAGAAAATTCTTATATTTGCTGTGAGTAAATGACTATACTTGAAATGAGTGGTTGATAAATTTCGTTTGAATATAAAATATTTTCAAGACAAGATATTGAATTCCTCAATTTCAATCATTTCTTCGTTTGAAGGTAGTGAATCATATACTCGAATGAAAGAATTGATATACTCAAACCAAAATTAAGTTAGTGTTGGAATAAGTATGTAATATGGTAAATTCAAAATTAATTTTATGGTTGTTCCGAAGAAACAGTACTTGAAATGAATATTAATTTCAAATCAATTCTTTGAAATTATTCGAAAGAATAAATGCAATTATCTATCCAATCCATTAGATTTCTCAATCAGAATAATAAATAAAATACAGCATATATAAAAAATGAATTTATTTCTCAAATCATCATATAATAAATAAAAACCAACAAATAAACAATATCTACATTGGAAAAAAATTGTATTACATTTAAACAAATACAGGATAAAACATTGTACTACAAAGGATTAAAGGAACATAGTTATCTCCTAAAGAATAAATTATTTAGATGGAGAGAATTCGAGATACATTCTTAAAAGTTCATCTAAATCTATACAACAATTTGGAAACTTTTCGGCTATAATAGATATTCCCCTGATACCAAAAACAAGTTGGGCTTGGCGGTTTGATTCCTCTGTGTTGCTCTATTTTTCTGTTCTTGAATGATTTGTCCAATATCACTTGAGATCTGCAAAGAAAGAAGAAATTCGTGATTAATAAATTTTATCGTGGATTTTTTCGAATGAAAAATACTACCTGGCCCTGAAGAATTATTCCAAAATTGTATCTCACTCATATCGATAGATATCTATTGATTTGCATTTTCATCAGCAAATGATAATGTAACTCCCACTTGTTCATGAACAATTTCCATATTCTGCAAAAGAATCAAATTCAATTAACATTCATCAATTATGAACAGGAAGTTGTATTCAAAAAGTGCATTAATATTTCGAAAATAATTAGAAATCTCTAGAAAATCTTTATAACAGATCCTATTAAATATTAACGCATTTGTTCTGAAAAAGTAAGAATTTTGTTGAAAATATCAATTCAAAAATACCTAAACCTCAAAGAAATAATACAAAGATATCAAGCTGAATTACAATAGTAAAAAACACCAAGAGCATCATAAAAAGGAAAATGAAATCCGAATTAATGAAAAAAAATTAAATTAGTTGAAATTATTTCTCAATAAAAACTTACCTTGAAATGTTCCAATCAAACCCTCCATGTATCCCTAATTCCTAATTAATTTTTGCTCTTTGCAGTATGTATTCAGTATCTAACACTTATAACACAATCAAAACTTCCGTAGACCGATCAGTCCTATCACCTAAATGAGACTGAAGGGGATCGAAAGAGATATTTTCTAATGCAAACTGCACAGAGGGCGCATTTTAGTATATCTTCGAATAATATTCTTAAATCTAGTGGATGAAAGCATTTATATACTTGTATTACGATAAATACTGCCAACAGGTGGATAAGAACGTTTTCATTGGCGCGGCATATCAAACGAGTCGAATCATGTTGACGAAGATGCAGGGAAAAGAACTCGCGTTTCAGTATATTTCGGTATAATATACTCAGATCTAGTACATGCAAATATAATTCAGATTATGAATGGTTTATTCTGAACTGGATCATTTGAATTTTTCAAAAATCAAAACAAATTTTATCACTCATCTTGTTCAAAACGAAATCCGTGATCAAAATATTTTAGTTTTTTTTTTTATTTAAATATTTCACTCATCAAGCACTTGGGTCATTAGACACCAAAGGAATTATTTTTTGTAAAATACATTTATATACATTAAATAATTTTTGGCTTTATATTCTATATCACACATATAACGTAAACTGTTAACGATTATTCCCATGTTGTGTCGGTCACGAGAACCTTGCTCTCTGGGGCAATCCCAGGTGTTTGATTGCTAGTACCTTATCACCTCATCCATTTTTGAATGTTGAAACAAAAGTTATTTCAAAAGACTGGTCAAAATTCAAATAAGATGAAAAATGTGTTTTTCTTATCATTTTTTAGGTTCATGATTGCTCACCAAAATCAATTTCACTTATATTTTTATGTATTATTAACACATCTCAAAAAATCACATAACTTACCTCAATATGGTACCGCTATGACAATTTTTAGCGTCAGAAACTAGATGTATTGTGAAACGGTATATTAACAAATTATCTAGTATGGCCTTTATTGAGTTGGTTAGCTACAATGAACATAAAAAGAAAGATAAAATTCATATTATCTGCTAATTCAATCACAGGGTGGAGTTCAGATGGATTATTCACTCCCCTTCTAACACTCAAACCCTAATATTCAAATATTAAAATGAAATATGTCTCACTATGACGAAATTTTGTCCACAAAATTTCATATTTTCATTTATTATGATTAGTCTCGGACAAGAAAAATGAGCAAATAGGTCTCCAATTCATCTTTGTGACTTGGGCATATTCTAATCATAATTAAAATGTATCACTCGCAATAATTATAATGTGTAAACCAATTCTTCAAAAATATAATTTGGAATGAGTATATTTCAATTTTCATAATGAGTAAATGATATCTTCGAAGTCGCAATATCGTATGTTCAAACAAAATGTAGCAGTATTCTTGAATCAATAGATTTATTCCTTCATTTTGAACACATCATTTACTTGTATGGAGTATTATATATTTCTATGAAGTATATGTATTCGGTATTCTATTTATTCATTCCAAGTATACCAAATTTCTCACTTTACTTTTTCCGATTCAATATATACTTGGATCAAGTTTAATATTTCAAGAATATCCAGTTTCTTGATTTGAGAATAGATTTTTTTCCGTGTGGAAGAGCGGCTTTCCAGAGGTCTCGGAAAATGAATAATGATGTAAATTTACAAAGATGTTATGTGTGAGTCCGGCCCGTCACTTTAATGGACAGGTCTTTTTAGTTTACTTTCTTTCCCTAGGTACAGGATTAGTTTTCTGGGTCAATAAAAGTCGATTAAAATTTTAAAATTAAATATAATAAAGAGAAAAGAAAAATATGCAAAATTACAATATTCACGAAATTGATATATATATTTGACTCAACGGCCAAAAACTTTATGATTAAAATGAAAATAAATCAAATAATTTGACAACTATTGTGTCTAATCCTTCACAATAATATATCTATATGATATATTTAGTTTATTTTTGTCTTGTTATTGTGAAGGATTAGACACAATAGTTGTCAAATTATTTGATTTATATTAAATATCCTTCATCAAGTAGACTCATTAAACTTTTATAATAAAATGAAAATGTTTCAAATAATCTAATAATTCAAACAGAAGAAACAAAATACCGAAATTGTTTACTCAACTTCGAAATTGGGAGAATCGGGACTACTCAAATAAATCTATCTTCATCGAAAAAGTTTTCAAAATCATCAAAACAAAATAAAAATCAAATAGCCAAAAGATTGTTAACTTGCCCCCATCCTGCAGTGCTAGGTGAGTAATTAGGCTTTGCCTAAACCTAGTTTTAATTTCTTTAAACTTTTCACTCGAAACGTGTAATTACTTTTTAATAACTCCACTCCCGATTCGCGCACTCCGAGCGACAAATTCTAAAACTTTATCTCAAAAACTCAACCTTTCTTAGAGTTAAAACAATTCCTTCTTCCTTAAAAACTTAAAATTCCTTCAACTCTCTCTCATCTACTAAACTTCCTTTCTATTTGACTCAACCTTGTTGAAAATTACTCTGATCTTCAAAAGAAATTGTTTTAATCTAAGTCCGGTTTCGCGACCGACGTTCGAATTCT
Source organism: Harmonia axyridis (assembly GCF_914767665.1). Classification (NCBI taxonomy): domain Eukaryota; kingdom Metazoa; phylum Arthropoda; class Insecta; order Coleoptera; family Coccinellidae; genus Harmonia; species Harmonia axyridis. The sequence continues at coordinate 57,430,910 of NC_059502.1, read as the reverse complement.
CAACCCTTCTCAATAAGAGACCCTAAGCACTACTGACTTCCTCCTCAAACCTCAACAAAATCGTAACCTCGTACTTATCCAAGACCGCCCCAAAAATTGCCCAAGATACCATGCCAATTAGATCAGTGGTTAGAAAATTTTTTATCCTTCTTCAATTTTTCGTCAACAGACCCCTCCTTCAACCTCGGCTTCAAACTAGATGTTTTCAGACGTCTCAACAAAAACCATACTTCGACTTTGCCTAACGAACTTTTTGCTATGTCATCTGGGAACGATCATAACGGTTCGTCGCATGTATCGAACTCAGATAATTCAAGATTTAGTTAATTCTTTCTTATCCGTGAAAAATATCTCGATTTCACCAACGCAGTGAGACGATAACTAAGAAAAGCAATAATTGAAAAATAAAACATCCTGCTTCTAAGATAAGATCAGTTTACACAAGTCGCGACCGCTCTTTTGAATTGAACGTATATATATATATATATATATATATATATATATATATATATATATATATATATATATATATATATATATATATATATATATATATATATATATATATATATATATATAACTGAATAATGATTCCAATAATTTCAATAATTTTCAAATTTCCGATTTACTAGTTTACTAGTTGCCTAGTTGATTTGAGGAGATCACAAGAGTGTCCTGTCTTTCCCCGAGGTTATATTGGCTTAGATCTAAGTACTTCGTTCTAAGATATCTCAGGAATAGCCAGCGAATGCGTTAAGGAGATTTCAGATGAATCATTATGCTTAAGGATTCATCAAGCCAAGTGGCTTGACATTTTAACCAACTACTTGACTTGAAAATCAAGCTCGTGAAAAATTACATACTTGAGCTTGACTTGACTTGATTTTAGATATTTATTGCTTGACTTGATATCAAGCTACTTCATATTACTGGAGCTTGATATGCACGCGTCGCACGGCATATATTTCTGCAATCTCGCTTAGGCTAGGAACATAGTGAAGCGACCAAGAGGTGCGAAGAGGATAGCAGAAAGGATAGCGGTTCCCGAGAGTAGCGGCGATGACGAGGTGTCAACTCATAGTGAGGCGAACAAGAAATCAAGGCGATAGTCGAGTTTAATTATTATAGAGGAGGTGTTTTATATTTCCGCATGAATATTGCAACAAGTACATTTTGCAAAAATTGAATCTAAATTAATGAAAAACTGGACTAATTTAATTCGCGACCCTATCACTCCCACGGATTAATTTCTTGTTTGTTTAATTTCATCCGCTACAGAATCCCATAAATTGTCCAAAATATATCAATTATGATGTTTAGCATAGTGTTTAATAATATCATACTATATTAATTATTTATCTAGTTAATGTATAAGCAAAATGCCATCAACATAACAATTGTCAAACAGAAGATTTCCACGCCATTACGTAGGAATCATAATCGAAAGTAACCCAAGGAGAATGCATGTCATCGAGGGAAAATAGCGATATACCGGTTTCACCCTCATTAGGGATCATCAGTACCGCATAACTCTACCCAAGATGACAAACAAAAGAAATAGCAGGCACCAGCGTTCAATAAGATGCCTGCTATTTCGTTTGTTTGTTTATATCGCTACTCTCCCTCGATGACATGCATTCTCCTTGGGTTACTTTCGATTATGATTCCTACTTAATGGCGTGGAAATCTTCTGTTTGACAATGGTTATGTTGATGGCATTTTGCTGATTCATTAACCAGATAAATAAATAATATAGTATGATATTATTAAGCACTTGGAAATTTTACTTCTTTTTCTTTTTCTTTGCGATAATTCTGCTCATCAACGTAGCCTCCGAGATGGATGTGGGCCTCATGTAAAACTTTACAGATAATTTTGATGCATTTGAAGGATCCAACCCAACCGGCTTGAGCCGGTCGACAGAAGCCTTTAAGACCTAAAAATTTATGCAGAATATTGTATAATGTCGTTTTTGGAATGCCTAATTTCAAGATGAACGAGGAATCGACAACCTGGTTTTTCGTCAACACCACTGGCGACAGCAGAAATATTCTCATTTGTTTTAGTGAATTTTAACAATTTCAATGCATTGTTGAAGCATGTATCGTTCCATTTTTGGTAATAGCTAAGTGTCTTTTTGTCAAATGTCAAAAGATGATAACTTCAAAAGTGACAGCGGTCCAGTTGGCTGGTTACTCAAAATAAATCTTCTTATTGGAAAACCCTTTATCATCTTGCTGTACGGTTCTTTTGTACAATAAATAACAGTAGTATTCACGGCTTTTTATTTTAAATGACACTTCCTTCAATTGCAGATTGTGAACACAGAAACTGGAGAGCTTCTTGGGCCTAACGAGAATGGAGAACTTCGGATCAAATCGGACTTTTTGATGGTTGGTTACCATCAGAGAGATTGCTCAGAAGCCTACGACGAACACGGATGGTTTAAAACAGGAGATGTCGCCTACTATGATGAGTTCCAGTGCTTTTACATTGTCGATAGAATAAAAGAAATGCTCAAGTTCCGTGGTTGGCACGTACAACCAGTCATGCTTGAAAATGTATTGATGTCGCATCCAGCAGTATCGGGGGCAGTCGTTGTTGGTATACCCGATGAAGAGGATGGGGATCATCCTATGGGTTTGGTTGTACTCAAAGAAGATTTTTTCGATATTGACCCAAAAGTATTAGAGGTTTTTGTTGAGGAGAGAGTTCAGGATCGTCAAAGATTGAGAGCTGGCGTGAAAATAATTGATCATATACCGATCACGAACACTGGAAAAATTAAAAGACTTTTCTTAAAAAACTGCGTCATAAATGGAGAAATATGAAATAATTTCGATTTTTGATTTCGAATTAATAAAAAAGATACATTGTTTATGATTTATTTCTCATCGAATATGCAATTTTCAATCAAAGATATTACAAACAAATTGCCGCTAGCTTTTATAATTTCTGTGCTACAGCTTTACAATTTTCTTGTGCATGAGTAGATCTTGGGTGTCCTCTCCTCTTGGTCTTTCGCTCACGTTTCTGACGTATCCAATTTCTCGATATATTACAAAAAAAGATCTTCAAAACCAAATTACAGAAAAAAATTTTATCTCCCTCAGCACCTACATGATAGACAATCGAGACTGAACTAATGCAAATTGAATAATCAACTCAAATTCGAATTATCACCTTAAAAAAGCTCCACACTGCTCACTCAAGAGTTTTCTGAATAGCAGAAGTAAAAACGTTTCATGTTTCTGGCTAAGTTATTAAGTGTTATATGAAATGACAAAATGATAAGTGTAGTTGCCTGCTTAGGTGGAGTGTAGCATGTAACGTTACAATTGCCCATGAGACTCTAAAGACTAATTTCTAGGGGTGGTTTGGCTTATTTGGCAACAATACTCCTACCCAGTACCCTGGTTTTTACAAATTTAATAAAATTAAAATATAGAATGATCGATCCTTTTCACTCTAAACAAATAATGAAATAGAAACTCAACTTAAATCGGTTTTAAATGAGTTGCTCTGCTATTAGGATGGAACCTCTTCTGTAAATTATTCTCAGCCTTCTGAACACCAGATCTTATCAGGAAGCTATAGTATCCATTCAACGAAGTTGATGTGATTATGCCAGGTATTACGCAGGTACTCTTTCAGATTCAGGAACTAAAGTGGTTTAACATACGTACTATTCCAAATTCTGCATCTCAAGGAAGTACTTCTTGATATTTTTCAATCTCAAAAGAGGTTTCTGTTGTTCCAATCCCACGGGAGGTGCTTTGAGAAAATGAACAACGATATTAGAATATGTTAACTGAATTTACAACTCCTTCTCGGATTTCTAACCAAGAAATTACAAAGAAATCATTACATTTATTATCTAATGAACCTGAGAAGGAGTTTTGTTGAAATTGTTTGACACAAAAAGAATCCTACCAAACCTGAAATACGTTTCGAAAAGATGAATGACTCTAAAAAAAATGACTGTTTCAAATTAAATTTATTCGTTCTGGTAAGATTATTACTTGTCGAATACAAATTTTCATGTCAACACTTACCGAGAATCCCGACACAATTCTAACCGAAAAATTAGATTCCAAATCTCAAATTAAATTAATAATGACTGAAATCTAAATATTAGGTACGTATCCTTGCTGAATTCTCGACAACTATTGAAAATCTCCCAGAAGATTCTATCTAGATGGTACACGATCAACTGATAAATTACCGCGTCTTCGAAAATTTCAGTAGCGTAACATGGACCGAAGCGTGCAAAATCGTTGCAAGCATTAGCATTTCTTCTTTTTCAATCATACCACTCAAATACTATTTGGTTATCAGAGATGACCAAATTAGCTTATTCGGTAAGTGAATTCTGAAAACCATGCTACAATAAGAAATACGAAATGTTTATTCACAAATAAACAGTTAAATCACCCTTAAAAAATTATTCATCCAGACTTTCACGTAATATGTTCTGTGAAACAGAAAGTTTCGTCAAACATCCTTCAGGTTATCGATTAACAAAAAAGAAAATCGATAGCAAGTTTCAGAATAAATCAAATCAATCTAAAACCATCCTCATAAAACGTTACTTATAAGAACAATAATATTGATTCGCTAGCTTATTATTGAAATGAAAACTTTACATATTAATGAAGTTGGTATTTAGTTCTGTTTCACTTCAACATAAACTTCTTTCGATCAACTTCAGAGAAGTGAAAATGAGAGAGAAAAAAAGACTGAATCATTCAAATATATTTCGTTGAAGGTACATTTGACATTTTTTGTCAATATATCAATAATTAAATTAGCCTACATGAATTAATTAATCCAATCTGGCACATGAGTCATCCACATTGGGAACAAGAGCTTTGAGAGTTTTTATGTAGTCATCTGTTAAATCTTCATCAACTCTTTCTACGCAATGTGAAGATGGTTCTTCAGGATAAACACAGTGTGGAATATCATATCTGGAACAAAGTTCATCGGTTATCAATGTACCATTAACTCCATTCAACCAGTCATGTATCCTGTTCAAACAAAGACAATTCCAAGGATTACCATTCAATGAAATTTCATCAACTCTCAACATTTTCAAAAATTCTACCGATAGGTAATTGAGCAAATTTACGTTGAGCGAAACCTTCTTTGCTAAAATACCATTTTGAAAAATGTTCGCATCGATTTGACTTAGTCTGTTATGGCTCAATCCCAGATGTTTCAATTCCTTGAAATTAGCAAAAGCGTCTTCCTCGACGACTTCAATATCGTTGAAGTCCAAAAGAATCTCCTTCAGTCGTGGTGTTTTTGAAAGCGACACCCTGTCAACTCTCTTCAAATTGTTGTTCCTTAAATCTAGAATTTCTATGTTGGTACTATTCTCGAACCAAGTGTTGTTGATTACGTTTAAATCGTTGTTGGCCAAGACTAATTCCTTCAAGGATGGTAAATTAGAGAAAGCAAGATCGGAAATCATGTTTATTTCGTTTTCTCTGAAATTCAATTGTTGTAGAGATGGAATTATGTTGAACACTCCAGCGTTTATTGTCTTTAAGTTGCCATTTTTTATGTGGAGTATTCGAAGGTTAGGATTATCTTGAAAAGCTCCTGGCGAGACCGTTATTATGTCACATCCAAAAAATAATAACTTCTTCAATTTGTCTATGCCATAGATAGATCTAGTACCTATCGTTTTTATTTCTTGATCCAAAACAATGATCTCCTCCGTGGTATTGATGTATTCTTTCGGTACATTACATCCTGTATATGATGGAATCTCGAAAACATGCGGCGGTCCATTGTTTATTCTTGTGGTCAGCATCAGGGAAATATTGTAGAAATTGTTACAATTTTCACAGAGAGATATTTGAAGTAATATAACTAACACTGACGTAATGAAATACAATTGATTGCAATAATTGTAAATTGACAGCATTGCGCACATAGTGGAATATCGCTGATACTACTGTATCAATGGAAGGAAGTTCTTCTATTATTCCTTAACCTTGGTTTGTTCTTCTCGGAATAAAAATCCAGTTTTGCGGTGTACATTTTTCGTCATCTGGCAATGAAACTTACTTCAACTTTGAGGTTGATGAATGAATCGGTGATGCACCAATCAATGAAAATAAGCTTTACTTGCAAAAAATGATGTAATAAATTCGCATTCGCAGATATTATGACTTGTCAGTGGTGAATCGATGTTTTTCGGGGCCCTACGCGTTTACAATCTCTTTTGAAACAATACGAAAAATTCAGAAAAATTAAAAATTGTCCATTATTAGGCTGCTGCCTGAACCTCTCTATGGAAAGGACAGCGAAAAAAATTACTCCGGATAGCTCTGAATAATAAAATGCTCATATTTTCATAAATTTCCGGCAATTTTTTTAAAATCAACGAGACGTTCCTTCGAAAATCTCCAGTTTAATCATTGTAAACGATGTAAATATCTCTGAGCACTGAATATTCTAAAGTTCATAGAGTTAGGTTATAGGTAATTCTTGAGCGAATTTCTCTTATGGTTGGAAAAACTTTTGTGTGCAGGTTCTAGGGATGACATAGCTCATTATGAAAATTTAAAATGGCCATATCTGAAAAATTGTAATGGAAAAAAGTGATCCTTGCGACCTCAAGAATCTACTGTTGAAATTAATGTACAAGTCAAGGACTCACCCTGTATAAACTATTATCTATTTATATATGTACGATTGTTTCATCTTGAACTTTCTCAAGGGTGAGTGCCCACACCAGTATATGTAGACAATTTTTTTTCTTATCTTAGTCGTACTTTATCATCTGACACCATTCACAGCTCAAGATTAAACAATTGGAGAGCGAACATTCTATTCCCTGATGCCGAATCAGACCTCAAAACAAATTCTGTTCGTCCGTATATATGATAATATTCAGCTCTCGGGGATTAGTCGATCCCAGCCATGCTAAGGTCTGTGCTGGCATGGTTCACCGCAGCCTTCTCGGGGAGTTGGACAGTGATCGACTGATGTAGTATCGTGGCTTGGGGTATTGCACGGGGTAAACGATGCCAGGTATGCAAGGGATCAGCACCTTCATGCCTGATATACCGACATGTGGAATCTGATGTCTGTGGTCATGTCTCGCGAGCAGAGGACACATGCTGGGGGATTTGGCTTAACCGCCTGAACCAAGTGTATGAAAGACACAATAAAGACTTTCCCCAAGACAAGGTGGAACAGCGTATTCCGAAGTCTGCATGGCTAGTGGAAGGATCTAGTCCTGAATATGCGAACTCCAGATACCAGGCGACCTCTGATTTAATTGGCCTTCCAGGGGCATGCAGGTCTCTGCCTCTGATGAGTGAAATTCCCTAGCTGCACGTGGGACTTCATATGGACCAAGCAAATATTAAAGAAGGGCCTAGCACTGGCCCTAATGTGCTGAAGGAAGAAAAAAGCCTCGCTCAGCCTGAGGAACAGGGCGCAAGTCCTGACCCCATGGAGAACGAAATGCTGCTGAAGAGCAGCGATGAAGAGGTCGTAGCTGACCTCGAAAAGCTGGCGGTTAGGAGACCTAGACTCTCCGGGGCTGCCAGAAAGAGGATGGAGTTCCTCATAAAGAACGGGATGGCTCCTGACGATGCCAGGAAAGAAGCCTCCAAACCAATTGGTCCCAGGCAGACAACAGGACGCGGGACCAAGAGAAATAGGTCGGAGGACAGCACACCTAAAGGCAAGGAGCCTAAGAGTGCCAAGTGTGAGGCTCCAAAAGCCGCATGGTCATCAGGAGTTGCCGGGGCTCAGGCCTCGGGGGCCTCCAAAGTTCAATCTTCGGGAACTTCCAGGGCTCAGCCCTCGGAAGCTCCCAAGGTTCCTGCACCAGGTGGGCCCACCTATAGCCATATTTTTATTTCTACAAGTTTTTTTGAAAACTTGAGCATTCACGAGAAAAACATTAGTGTATTGTAAGCTCATGTTAAATAGCATTTTATTGAACAAGAGCCAACCAAATTATGATTCTATAAGGCTAATACTTGTTCAACTAAAACAATAGTGAACAAACAATGAACAAAACCTATCGAATATCGACAATATAATTTTAATATTTATTGAATTATTTTTGGTAATCTTTGGAGGGATGTTACTTTTCTGGGGGGAGGTTTTTCAAATAATTCTATATCAAATACCCCCCTTAGTTTTCGTCACAGAACAACGCCTTTCCCTTTTTTTCGTTTTATTCAGATAAAAAATCTCAATTCGGTATAATCCATTATCACTGAAATATTTCGTTTTCCCACTTGAAATTCTTCTGGAATTTGACGCACCAACCTTGAAACTAAAAAACATAAGTTTGTCAATTTGAAAAGGTACCACCATATGAAAAATCAGAAAAAATGCAAATAAAGGTAAATTTTACATTTTATACGGTTGGTTCCAACCAATTTGTATCAACCCTATGAGCATGATGACAGCAACCCCTAAAATCTTAAGACGGAAGGGGGGTTGATTGGCACCTTGTTTTACAGGTAATTTTCAAAAATGCCGTACACTTGATCTTCTTTCTTAGTAGGTACTTCCGAATAATAATGAAAGAGAATAGAATAGTAACAATAGCTGGAGGCTGGATTATTTCCAAGAGAAATCGATTGGTAGAAGAGGGTTAATTGAATGGCCACCTGACTGCTCAGATTTGACACCTTTGGATTTTTTCATCTAGTGACATTCACAGTCGATTGCGTATGAAACACACCCCGAGATGTAAAAGAATTCAAAGTAAGAATACGCACAATATTCCGAGAAATTCAAGTTGAAGTTTTCTGAAACTTGAAGGCCGAATTTGAAAATAGGTTATATTTTTGTCTAGGGAATAATAGACAAAATTTTGACAATTTTTTTTAGTGAAATATTTTTCATTATTTTCATGTTTCATTGTAACCATTTAAGATTATAGGGGTTGATACACATTGATTGATCTTCAACAATGATGATAATGATAATTGTGCACCAAAAATAAGATGATTGTATCTCGATGAAGAAGAGGCTGTTGTATTTTCTCAAAATTGCATAAATAATCCATCGTTACAAGCTACAATTTGTCTACTGATAGCTGGATTAACACATCAACCGAAAAATTTATTTATTTTTAATGAAAATTTTTTTGATTAATATTACACAACCTTTAGTGAAAAGAGCAACAGGAGTACGGAACAAGATAGAACTATCCATTTTAGTAGGTTTCATTTCAATTAAGAAGAAATAGGTTCGAAAACATTCGATATGGTAAGAACATACATTTAGAATTGTTTATAAATAATTACATCGTTTTATCATATGAGATAACGATTCTTTCTTATGTTGATTCGTTAGGAATAAGTTATACGTAAACTATTGATTCCATCGAGAAGTTTGTTGATTGTAACAATATTTTGTTAGGAGAGCACGAAGATGAACACTAATCCATGCATTATCAAATCGGAGGAATTATGTAGCACTGATGAATTTCCTGGAATAGGTTATGAAATCTACAATCAAATGAAGAAGAACAGGACTAAAATTGCACAGGTAGGTCAATTCATTCTCTTCTATTCTGCCAAATTGGAATTATCTTTTCGATGTTTGAAGAACTACTTGAATCGTTTTGTGAAAGTTCTTTTTTTTTGGTTAATACATATGCATATACTATATGTATATGCTAATGCATTCTTCACAACTTAATTTATAAATTCCTTACTTGAGATGAGTTGTTTTCAGCAACGAAGAACAAATTGTAAATTTAATGTGATGGTATTTCATCATCCCTTTTTGAAATTATTTCAGCTATTTTTTGTGAAATTGAACCGAAGTATTCGAATTTTTTCTTCAAAAAACTGATGAATTCATCAGTTCATCAAATGAGAGAATTATCTGTTCTTGAGTAGGTTTTTTATGTATGAGAGAAATTATAGTTAATTAAAGCCATGAATTTACAAAAAAGAATATATTGATTGTTGCCATTTCAATGATAGTGTTAAATTTTTCTTTTTAGTGCAATTTCATCTAGGCAAATTGAAAATGCTAAAATCAATCACTTTGAAGAAAAAATATAAATACCCCCATAATAAAACAAATTCCCAGGGAAATATATCCATTTTAAAAACTGATAGATATAAATAAATAAATATTTAAAAATCATATGTTTCGGTCCAATTCCAGAAAAGATAGCAGAAATATTCGATTGACATGAATTTTATTTATCCGCAAGATAATCTTGTTGCATTACATTTTAAATATGATTTCTGGCATATGACCGCCACGGCTGGCTCGGATGTAGTCCAATCTGGACGTCCAATTTTCGAAGACTTCTTCCAACATTTGTGGCCGTATATCGGCAATAACACGGCGAATGTTCTCTTCCAAATGGTCAAGGGTTTGTGGCTTATCCGCATAGACCAATGACTTCACATAGCCCCACAGAAAGTAGTCTAGCGGTGTTAAATCACAAGATCTTGGAGGCCAATTCACAGGTCCAAAACGTGAAATTATGCGGTCAACAAACGTGTATTTCAATAAATCGATTGTGGCACGAGCTGTGTGACATGTTGCGCCGTCTTGTTGGAACCACAGCTCCTGGACATCATGGTTGTTCAATTCAGGAATGAAAAAGTTAGTAATCATGGCTCTATACCGATCACCATTGACTGTAACGTTCTGGCCATCATCGTTTTTGAAGAAGTATAGACCAATGATTCCACCAGCCCATAAAGCGCACCAAACAGTCAGTTTTTCTGGATGTAACGGTGTTTCGACATACATTTGAGGATTAGCTTCACTCCAAATGCGGCAGATTTGTTTGTTGACGTAGCCATTCAACCAGAAATGCGTTTCATCGCTAAACAAAATAAAATGGACGTAGTGCGCGATACGTTTTCCGCACAGAACCATTATTTTCGAAATGAAATTGCACTATTTGCAAGCGTTGTTCAGGCGTGAGTCTATTCATGATGAATTGCCAAACCAAACTGAGAATAAATCACTTGACAGCTGTTAAATCGGTCGCCATCTTGATCAGAAATGCCAATTTAAAGTTATATACCTCGAAAAAAACACCCGTTATAACTAAAATTATTCGATATTTCTACTCAAGGCCCTTATCACCAATTCTTGTAACAATTCAAATCCTCTTACACTAATATTCTTGATTACAGTATGATTTGGAAACGAAAGTAGAGCAAAGCTATGAAACGCTACTAGAAAAGTCAATAAAAACTGCTACTTCTTTGAAGGCATTAAAGTTGGAAAAGGATCCTACAATAGCAATTTTTTCCACGAATCATATGGATGTTTGTGTACCCATAATAGGATCTTATTTCCTAGGCTACAAAGTAAACGCCTATGACTGTTTCTTGAAGGAATCAGATCTCACCTTACTGTTGCAAAAAATTCCACCGTCAATTATGTTCATCGAAGAACAGTTTGTGGATAAAATAGAGGTTGCAATGCAGCTAAGCAGAGTGAACTTCAAATTGGTAGTTTTTGGAAAAAGCGATAAATACACAATGTTCAATGATTTTTGTCAAGGAAATTCAGAAAACGACTCTTTTGAAGTGGTGAGGCTTGAATCTGGACAGAAAACTGCAGTTATCATGTTCAGCAGTGGTACAACAGGACTTCCTAAAGGAATTTGTCTGTCCCATAATGCGTTATTGAAACAGGCATTCACTTTGGTGTAAGTACCCAATTGATAATACAACACTTCTTCTTCATATATTCTTTTTTGTAAATTCATGGCTTTAATCAGAACTTTACTTACTGTATTCATTCAACAAAGAATAATTTGAATGAAAATGTAAGGGAACTAAATCACTGAAATTATTTTTCACAGTGCTGTCCAAAATTTGTCTACGACCAGCGTGTTCCTACACTTCTCTTCTTATAACTGGATCACAGCACCTTTAATTTTGTTTGCAACTCTTCTAGTTGGGGCATCACGTGTTTTAGCTCTGGAATCCTCAGCTTGGACTGCCATCCATGAATGCAAGGTAAAGGAAATTTCATATAATAGGTGTTTTTTAAGTGCTTGAGAACTTTAAATAATTATACAAGATGGAAATATGGTTGGAATGAATTTATTATTATCGAAATCTGGTAGATAATTTTGTGGCATTAATTTTTTTAATACGATTACCGCCTCGGCTACGAGTTACAAATTCCATTCGAATAGTTCAATTTATCGAAACTTTTTCCACGAAATCTGGCCGTATAGTGGCTTGAAATTGGCTTCCAATGCTTCAAGAGTTGCTGGCATATCGGCATAGACCAATAACTTAATATAGCCCCATAATACATAATTAAGTGTTAATTAAGACAAAGGCCAACAAGTTGAGAATGGCGACGAATCGACGTTTCGGAGTCTTCTTCAATATTTCGCGCTACATCAAGCAATATTCTCTTCTGTACGCACATTTCTTTGTCGTATTGATGGTTTTGAATCTGAAAGGGGAAAAATAAGTGCAAAAATTATCAATAACCTTAGTTGCCATGCCACAGAACCACGATTTCATGAATTGAAATGAATAGGTTTACATTTTCTCCAATAATTAATGGTCAATACCTATTCTTATTCTAGAGCAAATAGACTTACAGTTTACATTTTCCGAAATTGACACGTCAATTTGTTTTGAATTAAATATCTAGTTTAGAAATGAAAGTCATACCATATTTTGAAAAAGTTACTTAAAATAGGAATTCTTTCGTTTGTTAATATTTTGAAAAGAATGATCCATTCAAAGTGAAACTTGAATTCATTAGACTGAATATTGTTTTTGTTCATGGTAATAACGACATTCCAATAAAAGGTGTAAAAATATATATTTCGAAGTTTGAAAGAAAAAACTTAATAATCTAAGTAATGCCCTGGAAATATTAAAATAACATGAAACTTTATGAAGAGTTGTATGAGGTGAACAAACCAAAAAAACAGAATCGATATGCTGATTTTCAAGTTATGAATATTTGCTTCTGCAGTCAACACTGAGCTTTGCTTATTCCGTTGTTTATTCTACAGCAGAAAGATGTGATCCACATTCTCATTCATTTGAATATATCTGTGATTTGTAAATAAATGAAATTATTCAAAGTTAATATGATCACGTATGAAATTATATTATATTTGATTTCCATTTCTTTCTTGTATTTTGTTTCTTTCCGGGTCTGAATTCTGTCTGATGGGGTCTATAAGGGGTGTTGACCTCTTAATTTTTATGGTTCTATTAGATTACGTTCATGATAAGTATAGCATTGATTTTTTTACATTAATTCGTATTGAATTTATATTTGTTTTTGTTTTTGATTTCCTGTAATTGGGTATCATACCTTTTGGAAATAGAGGCTTAATATTATATTAGAAAATCAGGTCAATTTTCATAAATCTCCCTGTATCCCTGAAACTAACAATCTAAGGATACAAAATAAGCTACTTTTATGAAAGATCTGGATGACCTTCATTCACCACTAGGCTATGACCAACCAACCACTCATGTTACCCCCTGTATACCTAGCTTCAAGTCAGAGATGACAAGTTACTTTTCATAAAAACTCATCAAGGACATTGTTGCCTTAGCCTTTTTCGAATAAAATCATTTCATCGTCATATAATCATCTTCAAAAAATTATTTCTTAGTGTGTAGTATTTCTGATGTAACTGAGTATTGGTGTTTCCTGAAGCTGTATTCATTACTTAAAATAATGCATGTTTCCAAATTAGACGTGAACCTTGGAGTAGGTGTTAATATGACTCATTTGCTGTCGTTTGAGCCATGTTTAATGATATTTGAGTTATTATGATTTTTAAAAGATTTCTCACCTGATTTCAATTTTTTCTACGTTGAACAAATTTGATTATTTTCAAGTCCGGATCTTACATCGTTAGAATAGATGAAGCAGGGAAAAGATTGAGAAAGATTGCAATGAACAAATATTTAATTCATTACTTTATTTTATTTGCTTCTTTCCCCTTTCAAATCGAAATCTGCTGAAACAAAACTATAGTGCTTGCGTTCTAACGAAAACTTTCTTAGGAAATGAAGGAGGTATTTGGCACGTTTTTAAAATAATTAAGATTTACACATATTGTGGAATTTGAAAGTTGCAGACAAATTGATATTAGAAATTTACTATTCTTTCCTTTATACAGGGTGTTTCATTGGGAAACGGAAATACTTCACAGGTGCATAGGTGGCACTAAGGCGGTTCTGGAGATACCCCATTTATTGAGTCTTACTGTCTTCGTAGCCGAGATACAGGTGTTTTATGAATTTTGCCCGTTTCTTTCTGAGGCCATATCAAACGAACCAACTGGTATATTTTCTTCATATTTGGCAAATATGTTCCTACTTGAGAGCCCAAACGTATCATGCAATAACCGCCTTGAAAATCTAGGTCCGGGTTAACAAAAAATTATGAATCGCTTGAATCCTCGAAACAACACCCTGTACATCGGAAATTTGAAAATCTGTTTTAATATTGGGAAACACCACTAAAAACTAAACTGAGACGTTTACTTCAAATTCTTGCGCAGACAGTTTAACTGCACAAATTTTCATCGTAAGAGTGAAGTTTTTAAAATTTTGGATACCTGAAAGTAGTTCGAAGTGACTTTTAACAATGAATTATCAAAAATATTGAATCCATAATTATTTCAACATTACTTTGTAATTCATTTTTACATTGGTTTTCCTTTTTATAGCTGTATTTCAGTTTTTATTTATTGAGAATTGAGTTGCATTAGGTTGATTTCGGCATATTCCTCATTTGAAAATGTATAAGGCATTTTCTTAATTCAACAAAACACTAAATCACTGATAACAATGAGAAAAATATGAATATGATCTGAATTATCTTAAACAACAATGGTCTTCTGTCAAAGTCATGGTTGTCAACCTACTTGATTGAATACGAAATTTTATGATTATTGGCAGTAGTGAAAACAGCTCTGCTAAAAGAAACAATAGACTACACACAAAAGAGCACTATGCTCTCAATAACTTACTTATAGATTTATCACTAAAAGTTACTTTGAACCACTTCCAGCAAACCAAATTCTCAAAAACTCCACGTTTACGTTGACAATTTGTGCAGCAATGAGAAACGACGAGAGAGTAACTCAAAAATGAAAACTGAAATGGTATACAGCTATAAAAAGAAAAACCAATGTAGAAATGAATTACAAAGTAATGTTGAAATAATTATAGATTCAATATTCTTGATAATTCATTGTTAAAAGTCACTTCAAACGACTTTCAGGTATCCAAGTTCTTACAAACTTCACTTTTACGTTGGAAATGTGTACAGTAAAATTGTCTGCGCGAAAATTTGAAGTACACGTCTCAGTTTAGTTTTTAGTGGTGTTTCCGAATATTAAAACAGATTTTCAAATTTTCGATGTACAGGGTGTTGTTTCGAGGATACAAACAATTCATAATTTTTTGTTAACCCGGACCTGGATTTTCAAGGCGGTTATTGCATGATACCTTTGGGCTCTCAATTAAGAACATATTTACCAAATATGAAGAAAATATACCGGGTGGTTCGTTTGATATGGACTCAGAAAAAAACAGGCAAAATTCATAAAACACCCTGTATCTCTGCTACTAAGACAGTAAGACCCAATAAATGGGGTATCTCCAGAACCCTCTTGGTGCCACCTATGCACCTGTGAAGTATTTCCGTTTCCCAATGAAACACCCTGTATACCAACTTTCAAATTATACAAATTTTTATTCAGCATCTAATACAGCATAGTTTGGCTTTTTTCATACATATCATATGGTTTTCTAATGAAAATATTCCAAAATTTAAATCAAACTTGGTAAACGTAGAAAAAATTGACGAAAAATAAAATGAGGTGAAAATTTTTCGAAAAACACAAGAACTCAAATATCTCTGAAACTGTTGATTTTCGGTTATCAACAAATATGTGGTTAATCAACAGCAAATGTGTGATACTAACACCTCCTGCATTTGGAAACACCCTGAATTAATAATAAATTTTGTTGCCAGGTCACACACGTATATTGTCCACCCCATCTTACGGCTCTTTTACTCAACCAAATAAAGCCTGACCCAGAGAAAAATAAGAGCGTGATAAGTTACATGTCAGCAGGTAGTAGACTCAGTAATGACTTATTTGAGGAATTGGTCCGTTTATTTCCTGAAGCTCTGGTCAGTCAAAGTTATGGACAAACTGAAGCTAGTGGGTGGATATCAATATTTCAACTTACCAAGCAGGAGGACTGTTCATTAGCTAGGAAAAAGCCTGACTCAGTTGGAAAAATCTGGCCTGGATTTTCATGTAAAGTATGTGCGAGAGAAATATTTGCAATTTATTTTTTACAAGCTCAATACCACGCAGAAACCTTTCACCAAATAGAATACTTTTTACATTATATTACACTGTACACCATATAGTCTGTTAAAGATCCAAATCAAATTATTTTTTCTTCGTAGCTTTCAGACGATTATTCAAAACGAAATAAATTTTTCTATTATGATTTCTATAACTACGACTATTCTTTTATTATTTTTTTTCTGCTTCCAATGGTTTTTAATTTACGGCTACAGTGTCCACAAAACTGAAGAATGAAGAAATTAGGGTAAAAATATTATTAATAATAATTAATGTGACAAATAGGTAAGGTAGATAGTACTAATGAACATAAAAATACTAATTATACAGGGTGTCCCGTAAAGACCACGTCAAACCGAGGGAGAATGTAGATCAAAGGATAACCCACCTGCTATGACAAAATTCCTATAATAAAAGTCTCACCGTTTTCGAGATATTTTTTTTTCGAAAATAATGAATTTTTGCCGCTTTCAATAGTTTTACCCTTACGGTTGGTACAATTTTACATCTATCTGGTTAATTTTTTCAGTAAAATATTGCAGAAGAATGATTTTAACGTTTACATTAAAAACATTCCCCGAAAATTTTGAAGGGGGGCTAAGAGAAATATTTTTATTGGAAATTTTGGTAGTGGATTATTTTGTTCATGAAGTTTAGCCCATCGTAGTGGAAAAAAAATGTACCGAGCTACTGCTGCACATTACACCAATAAATTGTCTATTTTATAGTGATTTCAGAGAGGTATCACACAAGTAATTTGTTATTCGAAAAAAAAAGATATGGCTGTTTTTATCCAAATGGGTACGTTTCTGACAAAATCAAGTTTGTCAATTCTATTAAGAAATCTTCGATGTTGCATTACTTAGTGAACAATGGCAATTGTTGACGTGCGAAAATATTACTCGCATAATTATTCACCTCAACGAAATTCAATTTTGCCGGCAAATTTTGGAAAACATCATGCAGATGCAGATTTTTTTAATAAGATCATTTGGAGCGACGAGTCTTCCTGTACCATGTTCTTAATGTAAACGTTAAAATCATTCTTCAGCAATATTTAACTGAAAAAATTAACCAGAAAGATGTAAAATTGTACCAACCGTAAGGACAAAACTATTGAAAGGGGCAAAAATTCATTATTTTCGAAAAAAAAAATATCTCGAAAACGGTGAGACTTTTATTATAGGAATTTTGTCATAGCAGGTGGGTTATCCTTTGATCTACATTCTCCCTCGGTTTGACGTGGTCTTTACGGGACACCCTGTATTTAATATATTCAATAATGTCATAGTTTTTACTTGTCAAATGTGGAAATATGGCGGCTTCAAAAGTGACAGCTGCTTAGATAGCGGGCTATTCAAAATGAAACCTCTTTGTGATGATTACATGCTTTTTCTAGCAACTAGCATTGTGTATTAATTAAGATAATAATGAAAGATGTATTCTTGCAGATAGTCGATATAGCAACTGAGGAAATTCTTGGCCCTAACAAAACCGGAGAAATCAGACTAAATAGTAATTCTCTTTTCATGAACGGATATTACAAAAGCGACGAGTCCGACGCTTACGATACGACTGGATGGCTCAAAACTGGCGATCTTGGCTACTACGATGGAGACGAATGCCTTTACGTTTTGGACAGATGCAAGGAGATGTTAAAATACCGAGGATTCCATATCCGTCCTCAGAAGTTGGAGATGATTTTAGAGTCACATCCGGCAGTAGAAAAGGCGGTGGTGATTGGTGTTACTCACCAGATAGAGGGTGATCATCCGAAGGGGATTGTGATTTTGAAAAGTGGAAAAGGACGTGATATATCGCCCGAGGATTTGAGGTCTTTTGTAGACGATCAAGTGGAAGAAAGGATGAAACTAAGGGCTGGAGTGCAAATAGTTGAATCAATTCCATTGACCTCAACGGGAAAGCCGAAGAGAAGAGAATTGAAACAAATGGTAGAGAGTGGACTACTCTGATAATAGAAATGAAAAATCAAGAGAGGGTCATAATTTTAATTCGACTATATTTTTAGGTGAATTATAGTATCAATATCATTGATGTTCAGTTTTTATTTAGTTTACCCCAGTGAACATTCATCCAATTTCAAAAATTCATAAAAAAGAATGTTTGATGTGACAACTTTGAGTGATACCGCGTATTGAAGCTGCCACTTTTCGAAAATATCAACAATGATTTCAAATTCAAAAAACAAAGTGATATTTTCAACCTGAACACTTCGAATGAGAAATAATGAGTCCGGTCCTGGAGTATTGAAAAAAATTAATATGTCTATAACTCGACCTCGGCATGTGTCAATTACATCCCAAGTTTCAATAAATTCCTCTGATAAGTTTGGTTCTGATGATTTTATCATTCCCATGAATGTGCAAACTCACTCTGTAGCTTTCTTAGGAAAGGCAGAAATTAATTTTTTGCAGTCAATCCGTACTCACCTAATCCTCCTCTACCTCCGGTAATGACTGGTTTATGCACCATTCCTAAGAACTAAGACTAAACCTAAGAACTAAGACTAAACCTAAGAACTAAGACTAAACCTAAGAACTAAGAATTGAACGCTAACAAATCAATGAAGGCGTTAATGCATTTTACCTAAGGAATAACAACTAACTCTAGCACTAGAAAGTTGACCAATTTTTAACAAAGAACTAAGCTCTTAGTTAAAAGTATGAAGTTCGCATGCGCCACATAGAATTTCAATATTAACAAGTACCAGTTTCTATCATTTTATGTTCCGTTTTTAGTTTTTATAGGTTGAATTAAATTGCAAAAAAATATAGTTTAAATGAGATTTTTGTGATGAAAATTCATATTAATATGATTTCAAGTTGCAGGAAATTTTAGCCTATAGGTCTGCAGCGTAGGTATACTATATTTCCCGGTTAAGAAAAATCGAGTGAAATAACGAAATTTTTTTCTCAGAGAATTCAAGCATTTTGAGACTATCAATACACAATGTATGGTCTCCACGGGCATCAATAACAGCTTGACATCTTTTTTGCATTCTACCCACGAGGTTGCTGAACATTTCTTGAGGAATTTGGTTCCATAAACGGGGCAGAAGCTCTCTCAGATCATGTAAGGATTCTGGGGTAGGTTGATGATTATCTAATCTTCTTTGGAGCATATCCCATGCATGTTCTATGCAATTCAAATCTGGTGAGTGCGGAGGTATTGGTAAATGTGGAATACCAAGCTCCTCATGCGCATTCTCAACTATGGCTGCACGGTTCGGTCTATCGTTATCGTCTAGAAATTGAAAAGCAATACCAATTGCAAACCAATAGCAGCGTGAAAATTTGGCACAACATTGTCAATGACATGCTCCCTATAGTGTAAGGTGGTCATATTCCCAGGACAAATGTGTTGATCTGTGCGCCCGTTGAAACATATCCCGGCCCATACCATAACTCAACAACATTGGTGTTGCCTTGCCCATTCCAGACTTTGACGCTTATGTTCACGTGTTAATGGAACTCCTCTTAATGGACGTCTAGAACCTAGATTCACTCAAACGTCGTCTGATGGTTTCGATGAAAACTTGGACCCCATCTGCATTTTGAAGAGTATTCCGTAGCATTCTACACGTAGATGTGGGGTTTCTTCACGCCGAAACGGTGATGAAACGATCCTGAGTAGGTGTTGTTTTTCGTCACCCACCAAGCGTCGGTCTTTTCAACACGAAACCTGTCACCCTGAAACTATTCCAAAGTCGATATATCACACTTTGGCTGACTTGGAGCCTTTCCGCTACAACAACCTGAGTTAGGCCACCCTGTAGCATTCCGATTGCTCTATTAGCCTCAGCGTTTGTTATATTACGTCTTGGCATTTTAAAAAAACTCGTTTAAAATCGAAGCCGTTGATAAACTGACTCCATTTCAAAATAAGAATATTCATGAAGCATATGAAAAGAACCAAACTTCAGAAAAAAGGCGACCAGATTAACGAAATGTCTCATACTGATTTTTATTGGATCGATTGAAGTTGTTATTGAGTTTTAAATGATTTTAAAGCGATTTTCTCGAAAATTACATACTTTTCAAAACGATTGAAATTGAATACGATATCCCTAACTCTTGTGAAGCAGTACCTTCTAGTTCGAGCAAATGCTCATTCCTCAACTAAGAACTAACAAGAGAGTGCACAAACGCCACTGAATTCTTAGGTTTAGTTCTTTGTCCTTAGATCTTAGGAATGGTGCATAAACCAGCCATTAGAATATGTAGAGTTACTCTAGACTCACCCTGTATAAGTAAAACCTCAACTCGTTTGAATCAATTGTCACTGAAATTTCAGTATTTTTTGCGATATTCCATGAAATTTTCTATGGTTTTGATGACGTTATCAACATGAAATTCAGAGAAATCTTGAAATTGTTATTCTATAAATACATATAAGCAAAATATCAACCTAATCGCAGTTGTCTTGGAAATTGGATATTTCATTTCCAATATTCTTCTTGATTTCAAATGTAACAAGGCAAATATTTCATTTCAAAAATCGTTTAATGAAAAATTCAAAAAATAACAATATAATAATTATAACATCTACATCTCCTCATCATCTTCCAATAACGAAAAACGCCTTCTAGGCTTCACCTCTTCACTTGATTCATCGTCCTCATCTTGGAACCTGAAAATGAAATAGAAATAAGATGTTATAACTTTTTTCTAATAATAATAATATTTATGATAAGGAAGAAAAATATCAATACATTCAAATATAGTTTAGGTTTACTCTTATTATTATACAGGGTGTTTCCTAATTGAATGTCAATATTTATGGGGGTGATTTCTGGGCTCATTTCAAGAAAAAAACTTCATATGAACATATGTCCTATACGTCTTACCTTTTGAGATACAGGATGGTAAAATTTTCAAAAATAAATAATTTATTATGAATATCTACAATACCACTTCAGATATTTTAATAAAATTTGTCATACATGTATTATGAAACAAGAGGCATTTTTTAATTAATCAATTTTTTCACCACCAGTGGCGTTCGTACGTAATTTGACCTGCCTATTTTGGCAGACATTGATGATACGCCACAGAGATTTTCTGAAATAATAATTATTTTTTAAATACCCAATCATTTCCTTACCAGTTGACCACTTGACCTTTTTTCAATCCGTTGCACGGTTTTCGGTTAAAAAAATAAAAACCGTTTCTCTACTTTGAAATAAATTACATTATGTATGTAAGAAAAAATTGTTACTTATCGTAGTAGACTGTGGCTAGGAATTGATATTTCTGTTGTCAAGGCGGTTGTAATTATTTCGTGAAACAGTTCATCAGTATTTAAATTCAGTTCTTCGTGTCTGGTATTTGAAATACCAGCCCTTATCTCAAAAGGTAAGACGTTTAGGACATAAGTTCATATAAAGATTTTTTCTTAAAATGGGCCCAAAAACCACCCCCATAAATATTGACATACAATTAGGAAACACCCTGTATATACATAGATTTATAGAGATTCTGCTATAGTTGAATAATCAAAGATCTGTATAATTTTTTCAACTTACAACTATAGGCTATCTTTGTAAAAATACTGTTCATCATTTCGTCGCGATTTATATATTTTTCAAATTCAAACGGAAATGACCCCAAACGTTGATGTTCAAGTCAATGATGGTGTCAGTGATCACATTCAGTTTTGTTCGGTCCGACCGTGATCACGATTACTCTCTTACCGAACGGAACATCCATGCATTTTAAAATTTTTAGGTTGGATCGGATCTTGAATGTCTGATCTCTAATGGGAATATTCCTACTAAGTATTTCTATCGCTGTTGTGTTTCTGATAATTTCAAAAATACAAATTCGATCGGAATGAAATTTGCATAAATTTGAATTAACAATTTCAACTCCAAGCAAAATTTTATTATTTTCGTTTCATTTTGAATAGCCCGCTATCCGGGCAGTTGTCACTTTTGAAGCTTTTAGCTTTTGACATTTGACAAGTAAAAATTTAACTGGTGGAAAAATTTGAGCTGTTAGTGATATTACTTTTACAAAAATGAGACGGTTGCAACCCTTACGGTGAATGGATAGCACTACAGAGCTAGATTAATGATATTTATGGTCAGAATTGGAAGATATCGATGTGGATGACGTTTATTTCCAACGAGACGGCGCTACGTGCTACACAAACAACGAAACAACAGCAATTTTGTAAGAAAAGTTTCCTGACTATGTTATTATATTATATTGATTGAAAAGGTGATCACAATTGCCCACCAAGATCCTGTGAGTTATCGAGGATATCTAGGCGTAAATTGTGCAAATTTGTCATAGAAAAATACATGAAAAGAATATTCTGCTGCAACCTTAGTCAACTCGATCGAATCTGTTGTCATAGAAATAATTATCATTTATAGCTTTAATAATTACAATAGATATGCGAAAAATTATAAAAGGCATAGTGAGATATTCATCGAAATTTATTTATATAGATTATAGATGGACGAGAATAAACATACCTTTATATCATGGTTACCAAGGATTTTTCTTATCCGTTTATTTTCATCAAATTCTTCAAAGTTTCAACGATATTTGAGTTGTTGTTATTGAATACATATGAGGGGATTCCATTGAAATTGTACCAAAACGATGTTTTTAATAGATATTTCGAAACTCTTTCCGAAAGAAATCTGAAGAACCTATTCAAAAAAATTTCTTTCAACAATTTCTATTTTAGGTTGAAGTGAAAGAGTAAATAAGCTAAACTTTCGTTCAATAAAGACGATTTTTATTACTAATTTGATATAATAGCAAATTTGTTTTCAAAAACTTAATATTGTTGATTTGGAATGGTTATCCTTGAATATTCAGATGTTACTTATTTATTTTGTAATGACAATTCGAATAATTGAGAAATGAAATTCTTGAATTTTTTTAGAACTCTTTCCTTGATTTTTTGCCTAAAACATTCATCCATCGTTCTCCGAACTAGATTAGTTTGGTACAACAACCAATTTTTTTTTGTACTTAATTTCATGATCTCATAATTTTCTAGAAAAACTCTGGATGGACCTATTTTTTAAACGAATTTTGAATAATATACATTCCAAAACTGTGAAAAGTACAGAAGGTGTTAATTTTTTTCCTCCAAAGTTTCAGGAGTTCATTATTTTGCTAGCAAACTTTCACGTTACTCGATATGTCCGGGCATGGCGCCGCCAATGGGATACCAGTGACTACCAGTGGCTTCGCTAGAGAGGGTCAGAAGTATTGTTGCCCCCCTTAAATATTACATGAGGAAAAAATAGGTGAACCTGGATATCTTGATTCCCTCCCCTCAAAAATCTTGGCCCCTCCTTGATCCCTCCCAATTCTTGAAGGCTGGCGTCGCCACTGGTGACTATGTTCACGAATAAGTGAAATTTTTAAGAAAAATTGGTTTGTACTGGCTAGGCCCGGGACTTATTGAGTTAAGTGTTATTGGGCGAGTTGGCCAACAGAAATCCTAAAGATTTCGTAAGCAGTTGCTATGGTAACGTTTACAGCGAATAAAAACAGGGAAAAAATTTCTGCTTCAGAAAACAGATCTATCTATTTTATTACTATCCGATTTGAACAAAATTCTGGAATAGCCTATTCCTCATGTGAATACAAAATTTCAGTTTGATCAATCCAGTAATTTTGAAAATATTAGCAGAATAATATTTCAAATTCCTAGAACCTCAAAACTACACTGCATTTTGTAATCGATATCCGAATCTACCTTTGAAATTTCCAGTTGCTAGGTATTTTAGTTCCAGAGTTATTATGTTTACGGATAGACCGGCTGAATGATATAATTCAATTTGATCCTGAATTTCGCATCAGCAAGTGATAAAATAATTCTTCTGAGTTTTTTTTTTTGAGGCTCTTCAGATACCTTTGCAAAAAAATATCTCATACTCTCTCTTGACAGCTTTGTAAAAATATAATTGATTCAGAAAATTTTAAATAATATTCCAATTTCCAATCAGCATTAAACAGTTATTATTCCAAAAATCATGTTTGAAATTCGTTGAAATAAAGAAAAATATTCAATAAATTCTTCTAGCAATTCAGATTCAGAAAAACCTTTATCCAATATTGTGTGGAACAGTCGGTTGATATGGATGAACCATTATTTCAAATTCGAATGCGCCCACGCCCAAAACAAGTTAATTTGATATAAAAAAATCATTTGTGAAGTTCGTTGAAATTTAAAAAAATATTCAATACATTCTTCTAGGATTTCTGGAAAAAAATTGAAAATGCCGCCCTCCAATATTTGCCGTCCCGGCAAAATGCCGGTTTGCCGCCTCTAGTTAGAGCACGAAAAATTAAGACATTGGAACCAAACAAATTTACGATAGAATAAAATTCCTTACCTTTTCATTTTCTTCATGTTTTTGGCGCTCTTCGAGTTGACTTCTGCTTTTCTATGAAGTTTTAGTATGTTCTCTGCTTCTTTATTCTTGTTTTTTTTAGAAGCCTTCTCGTGTGCAAACTTCTTACTGTATTTGATTTTACTTGAAGTTGGTATTTCTTCCTCTTCTTCTTCATCTTCGCTCATATTACTTTCTGATTCTTCGTCATCTGAGCAATTGTTAACATTTGAACTTTTTTTTCTACAGAATTCTTTTTTAACTTCCACTGTATTCTCCGAATCATCTCCTTCATCCTCGTTGGTTTCTGGTTCATCATCTTCAAGTGGTTCTTCTATCATTTGTTTCTTTTTCTTCTTCAAAATATTCTTTGGCTGTATCTCTTCCTCTGATTCATCTATTTTCTGCAATTTTCGTTTATTTTTTTTCGGCTCATTCACATATTCTTCCGAAATATCATTTGACTTTCGTTGTTTCTTCAATTTTTTCGTTAATTTACGATCTTTTTCTTGTGATATCTCACTATCATTTTCTAACCACTTCATTTCACCATCTTGAGAACGAGATTTGCTCTTTTTATTCTTTTGAAATTTCTTGGAATCTAATTCTGAACTATCTTGATCTTCTTTAGAATTTACTTTCGGCTTCTTCTTATTGTACTTTTTATTTTCAATTATTTCTGCGCTTGCATAATTTGATGAATCATCGTTTTTCTTTCCTTTCTTCGACTTCGATAAGTCTTTAGCTTTATTCTTCGAAAAAGAAATTTCCTCGGAATTGCTCTCAGATTTTCTGGATTTCACTCTGGTTGTCTGTTCAGAACTTTCGATGTCATCTTCAATTTGTCTTTTTGCCTTCTTACAATCTACGTTAACAATGGAATGTATAGTAATTGTCAGGATGAAAATCCACAAAAATATCGAGTACCTGCAAATTGATATAGATGTTATTTGATATGTTTTGAGTAGGAAATATGGAAGGATACAACATGATTACTACTAATACCTAACCACTCTTTTCATAATATCAGAAATGTAAATAGGTTCTAAAACGTAAGTATGTCTGAAGGACCCAGCACTTTTTTCAACCTTTTCTGGGTGATCAAGTTTTTATTGTATACTCCCAAAAAATTATGAGAACATAAAAATCAATACATGATAAAAAATTCTATGAAAATAGTCAGATACAATACAGAAAAATTTCGTTAATTTTGATTTCAATGTTGTAATTTTCTCATTAATGATTTTCTACTAACCTGGCATTTCCAGGCAAATATTCAAATGTTTTACGTTCTTATCAAGGTAAGAAAATGTGAATATTATCTCAATAAAATCGTTGCCATTGATGTAATATTATTATATTATAGTGTATTTTTGTCAAATGAGAATCCAAGTGATTAAATATATAGATTTCGGAAAACATGAAAATTATTATTATATTCCTGTTGAATATTACGGCTTTATCAACTAGGCGACTAAGAAAAAGATCTGTTTTGAGACCTTATCCACAAATTTCGTAATTATAATAACGTATATGTATGAAAATATACTAAGCCACCTGATAGAGTTAATTATAAAACATAATGAATAGACTCATATTTTTAGAAACACATTACATAAACGTTTATGATTGTATGCAGAAAAAATAATATGCGAAATCACAACAAGATAGGAAATATTGGGAGTCTATTCCTCAAGAATTCCTTCCAGTTCTTTCAAGTATTTAAAATATTGTTTGACAAGACGAACGTAGACATGATCACGACCTAAAACCTCAAAGTTGAAAGAATATTTTTTAATTGAAAAGCGAATTCGAAAATTGAAGATTAGTCTGGAAATGTTCGAGACATGAAAAATTAAAATTTTCTTACCTCATATCGGAATTTCCACAGTACGTACTAACACAACGACAACAAAATTTTCATTGAGAAGAAACTCTGTACTAATATATTATATTCAATCAACATGGAAGTTATGCTGATAACAATGAATAAAGAAAATAATGCAAATATTTTAACAGGATTCAACACGGCAAATAAAACAACTGTAGAAGAACTCCGTATGGCCTGTTTACCTTTTCAGAAAACGACCTTCAAAGATAAGGGATTCGAGAATTTCTTCTTCATGAAAATATGTTCTCGTATTGTCACATTGGTCATCTTACACTAAACATCTCATAAGAGTCACTGAATGAGGATCGATATGATAAAAAAAAGGATCATTAGGCGGGAATTAGCTACCTATCGTCGAATTTATTCGATGAATAGACCTATCTGGTTAAGAATAGTTCAGAATGAGCGAGATAGAGTCTGAAATGCTGAATTTATTTTTAAACCTGGCATGAAAACTCCAACCTGACGTTTCCGATAAACTCAAACTAAAAATATTCCGCGCTTGCATACAAGTATAAGCTTCGATTTCTCAACGATACCGATCGAACCGAATTTTTTCGTATCCATGTGCTAATTTTGTAAGTTCGATTCTTTAATTTATTGTGCGATTATCGAAAGTGACAAATCATAGGAAGGATACCCAATAAATGTTCTTAGGATTCAGGAAATTCAATAGGTAGGCAAGTTAGTGACCGATAAAATTCTCCACCGAGCTTATAACAGTTACAACGAATTTTTCTTCGAATGAAAAAATTAACTTTTCAAATTATACAAAAGATTTCATTGAATGTTCAATAATTCGTTTTTTATTTTTAAGAAATTATTATCTTGAACAAAATAAATGTCCTTCAAAAACTGACAATTCATTAAAATAATTTTTCCATCTTATTCTTCTTCTCGTTTCCAATTAAAAAAACAGAAAAACTCTGATGTGAGTTTGAGTAATGTGTTATAAAAACAGAATGATACAGTATTTTAACACAATATTATTTATTTTTAGCACAATTTCCTCTAGAAAACAATAGGCTATATAAAAAAGAAAACGAGCTTTCTGCATTCAAATGGAATCGGTGTTTTTATTGGAACAAACTTTTTTAAAAAAAATTCTACGTCTTCTCCTGACCGTGAACTCAACGACCCACGAAAATTTCGTCCGTGTATATTTTTGCATCTTCACATTTCTTCGTCTATATCCGTAAATATCCAAAATAATTAAAAACAATTCAGTTCCTCTGAAATATATTCTGTAGTTCGCAGATCAGAAAAAATTATTCTTCCTGTGCGTTAGATAGAATTGATAGAAACCTAAATTATGAATTCAATATACAAAAAAAATTCCTTAAAATCTGACCGATAATTTCTGAGATATCGAATTTAGAACAAATCTCCCAATTATACGATCCTGACGAAATTTTGCATTAAACTGTTTCCTAATTTTCAATAATATAGAAATCTTCACAATTTTGTTGAACCCAATTATTTAAGACCATTCGAAATTCGAAAAAAAAAGACATTTGGGCCAAAACATTGTTTCCTGAAACAAACAAGCTAGACCAAACATGAAAAATACCTGAAAAACATTATTGATTCATTTTTGGAACCCTATGAAACAACCTAAAAGATATTCAGATATTCTTGTTGAGCTTATTGCTACAATATAATGTTGTCAGTTTTGTAACGTTCTTGAAACTCCTATTAGAAGGCGGAAAAGTCAAAAAAGAATATTATTTTAATGTTATATATTGTTTGAAAAAAAAATGTTTTTCCCTTGCAATGGTATCTTTTTTTTTAATATAATTACATTTACCCTTTTTAGCAAGTATTGTGACTCAATCAAAGGCATAAAAATAATTCGGGATAATACCTTTTGAATTCAACTTGTGAAACTGTATTAACCGTTTAGTTTTCAGTGGTGTTTTCGAATATTAAAACAGATTTTCAAAATTCCGATGTACAGCTTGTTGGTTCGAGGATTCAGACGATTCATAATTTTTTGTTAACCCGGACTTGGATTATTAAGGCGGTTATTGCATGATACGTTTGGGCTCTCAATTAGGAACATATTTGCCAAATATGAAGAAAATATACCTGGTGGTTCGTTTGATACGGCCTCAGAAAGAAACGGGCAAAATTCATAAAACACCCTGTCTCTCGGCTACGAAGACAGTAAGACCCAATAAATGGAGTATCTCCAGAACAGCCTTGGTGCCACCTATGCACCTTTGAAGTATTTACGTTTCCCAATGAAACACCCTGTATAAATGTTGTAGCTTTACAAAGCTGAATTATCTTTCTCAGCTCATTAGATATGAATTAGTTTATTGGTAGAAGTTGGTAATGGCAAAAACTGACCTCTATAGAAATAGAGAATGATGTTTTCAAATTTGATATGAAATAATTAATCTGCAAATTCTAGGCAAAATAACCAGATTTTAAGTTGTTGGCAATAAGAAATTGGTAGTCAAATAAGCTGATCTGCGCTTATTACCCGATCGGTGATCGTTAAGATCTATTGAGTTTTTGGCCAAAAATCATTCAAATTTTTTCAGAAATGCTTCTCTGATCAATTAATTTTTCGTGAAAATCAGATGAATCACTTAGGATGAATTGACATGAAAAACTGATTCGATGAAACAACAAATAAATCACTGCAAACAAATTGAATGACAGATGAACCCTAAACTTCACGTGAGTGTAAGGGAGATTTGTGCCAAATCAACGACAAAATATTATCGACAGTTTCTTTTGGTCTTTTGAAAGTATCAATTCCTGTTCCCCAAAATAGTTTATACAGGGTGTATCTGAGTAACATAAAAAAAGTAAGATGTGATTCTGTGATGAATGAAAATTAAGGTGGTACATTTTTTGGAAAACCTCCCGCCGGAAAAGTTACTCCCTTCCAAAGATTCGGGGGGGGGGGGGGTTTCAACGAATTTTATACAAAATTATTTCCACCTTTATTTTCATCACAGAATCAAACCTTATATTTTTTCGGTGTTATTCAGATTCATAATTTTTCCAATGGGTTCTACAATAAAAGGTTTCACTTTGAATAGTCTATTTGAACAGCGGTCACCTTTGAAGCTGTCATATTTCAAAATTTGACAAGTAAAATTTAGCCATTACTAAAAATGGAATGATATTATTCACTACAAAAATGATGGAAACTTTGAGGTCACAGATTGCAATACTAAAACACTTTAGTTGTCGTGCAATGATGAATTTGGTGAAAATCTTTGAGCTGTTGGGACAAATTAGTGATGTTGATTGATTTTTTATGGCTGAAATTGGAGGATATTGATGTAGACGACATTCATTTTCAACAGGACGACGCTACATGTCACATAAGCAACGCAATTTTTAATTTTTCAAAAAAGTTTCCTGACCGTGTGATTCTTCGAAGAGGCCATCGAGATCTTGGGTTTTAACACTTTTAGACACGTAAAAGATTATTTAATGTCTATACCATTGCGTCACAATCAATTTAAAACTTTGAAGATCGAATTCGATTAAATTTCTTGAAAAGGATATGGTGCTGCTACCGTAGCCTTGGCTGATGGCTGATATTGTTTTTCATTTTCAATAGCATAACTTTCAGTTTACTTTGTAATAAACATCCATTGCTTGCTCTTAAAATATTCTCGTTTTTTCAATGTCGAAATGAAACCTTATATTAGAAAACCTTATGGATAATATTAAATTCATCAAAATTGTTGTATCAGTACTTTTGTGTGTTCCTGATTTTCTCAGGAGTGTATACAGTATATACAGCTGAAATAATCCGGATCCTATTAATGAGATATTTCTGGAACAAAAACAAATTTAATATTCACCATATTTTCAATATGTCAGTCAACAGAGGAATCTTTGAATGCGGTGTCGTTGCTACCTGTTTAACGTCAACACACAAATTTGTGGGATGCCTTGAAAATTTTTAAAATATAAAAGTGAGTCATCATCACTCGACTTTTATTTTTAGTTATTACTTGTAATTGTTGATCTGTTAATTCTACCATGAAAGCGTTTGTTTGGCAAAAGTTTAGACTGCGTATATGCTTTGTGTGGCTAAATTTAACCTATCGGGTCAATTTCTGGGGATCCACTTCCCACTTTCGTAAAAAACGTTTTATATACGAATACTGTCTAGACTTAATGCAAGTAGTGAACCACATTTTATACCAAACACAATTGTAATATTCTCTTAAATTTCTAGTATATCATAATGGGTAACACTCCGAGTAACTTGAGTTATAAAGAAGAAGAAGATATTTGGTGGAGAAATGGCGTTATCGAGAAAGGAATTCCAGAACAAGTAGCAAGTAATCCTAAGGACTCATTCCATAACTTCGCAGAAGAATTCGATAGAAAACGAGATAAGCGAAAACAAATATTGGAGCAAAAACGAAAAGAAATACAGGGTATAAGAGAAGAGCTTGATATTTTAAGGAAAGAAAACGAAAAATTAAGGAACCAACAATCCAATCAACAGAACACACAAGAAAATGAAGAATTAGCGTTTTTGAGGCGTCAAAACCAGAGTCTACGTGAAGAAATACTCGAAATAAGACAAAGGGAGGAGAGTGTTGAAGACATAAGGGAGAAAAATACACAACTGAGAATAAGTGTTAGTGAAATGCAAAGTGAATTACAGAAAATGAACTCTAGCCTATTAGATTTCGAAGAACAGAGGGAAGATTACAAACGACATGTTGTTGCTTTAAAGGATGTCATTAAAGTTTCTAAAGAATTGCTGCAAATACGAGAAACTGAACTCAAAGATGTAAGTACTCTGTATTCACATTAGATCTATTTCATATATTTTCCAAATTTTCGATTTTTAACACGTCATTAATTCTTTGATCCCCGAACCGATTCAAAAATGTCTGTAATTTTTAAATTTTACTGAATATAGTTTCATACGATAAGATTCAACTCACTGATGATAAATCCGTCCTCAAATTGGATGCTGTCTGTCAGTCCGGCTGTCCGCAAATAAAATAACTCTCGGACAAAAAGTCCTAGGAACTTGAAATTTCTAGAATAGTTTCGATTCTTGAATGTCACAGTTGAATTCGTTCATGGAGAGAATCAATGGAGAGGTTCTGTAGATATGGCCGTTCGATATTTTGTTTTTTGTTCATTTCCAAACTACACATCCAATTGAGATGGACATTTTCATTTCATTAATTGGATGTAAAATTATAATTTGAAGAATAGTGCGTAATTTCATGTTGACTGCCTTGTCAGAACCATACAAAATTGAAGAAGAATATGAAAAGGAAACTACCCAATATTTCACTGACCACAAAATCGACGGAGGAAAATTTTTGGGTACCTATTGATATAAGTTCTAGCTTCGTAAGAAATTTTAAGCTCATTTTATCATCGAAACCATAGAGAATTCAAAAAATAATATTGGAAAAGAAGTAGATACCCAATATTGTCATGATTATCTACAAATCTCATTGGGTTGAGATTTTGCTCACCAGGCGAAATAATCTGAAAGATCACAACTCGGTTTTCACGTATCTATACGCCTCGCAACGAGCTATGCCGAGGAATCTGTAAAAATTCAAAATATTGCTATCCTTCCTTAGAATTTGCGTACTAAGCCTAAAATAATCACAAGATCAGCAAAACAAAAATATACGACTTATATTATGAACAAAAAATACTAAAAGAAAATATAATGGATGAAAAAAAAAAATTTCGAAAATGGGGGGGCGCTGTCTAATATATTGCCTCTTGCGCAATAGTACCTAGATACGGCTCAGATGTTGAGTGTATATGCGTCCAAAATTTCGTGTTGATAGCATAGTCAAAATCATAAAAAATTCAAGCAAAGATTTTGGTAGATACAATTTTTTCCACTCATTCTGCAGGAACTATTCAGCTTATTCAATTCTTTGTCAACAGTTGAAAGAGAAATTGAAATCCATAGAGATAGCCTTCAACGAAAGGGAAGCATCACTCATGTCGAATGATTTGAAAAAAGAATACGAGAAACAATTACAAAACATTCGAAATTTGAGAGAACTATATGAAGAGAGAAGTAGAACTCACAAACGAGAAACAAGCCTCCTGAAATCTAACCTTGAAGATAAAGAAAAGGAATTAGAGAAAAGTGAACAGAAGATGAGGTGAGTACTGCTGGGGCCTTGCGTCCATTGAATTTGTTTATATTTCTTTCATTGAGTGTTTCATTTGTACTGGCATTAGATTATCTGATGATTATTTCAGAAATGATATCCTTTTTCTGGCATTTATTATTCTGGTAAACATTTAAATTATAACATTTTTCTGAATGAAAGAGTAATACTTCTAAGCTAAGCCACTACGAGAAATTTTGAAATATTGAACTGCTTCACTAATTCATAGTTGATCATGTTTAAAACAAGTTTTTTACTTTCTATGTTTCTACTACCAAAAATTTGGATTTAACAATTTGGGGATTAAATTGTTTACCGCGCAGTTTCGAACTTATTTCAAATTCATCAGCATCAGACTTTGGACATTCTACAGATGGTATTATAGAATATTTGGGATTCAGATACAAAAATAATAAATGAACAAACAGAACTGTGTTATGATAAAATATTCAACGTGATCAAATAGTACCTGAAATTCTACCCATTTTGAAAATGAAGCTTCATGGCCGTGTTATTTTTCCAAGAGGTGTTCACAACTGGCCACCGAGATCTTTTGATTTAACACTTAGACTTAAGGTTATTATCAATAGATTCAAGACCTAAGAGATGGAATTCCTGCAATTATTTCCAATGAAATAAATATCCATTGACCTCTCTCAAAATATACTCGTTTTTTATAATATCAAAATGGATCCTTTTATTGGAAAATCCTTCACTTATAACGTAATTAGGTCACAGTTCCATATACTTTCAACCATCGGTTCCTGCCGTAGCCACGATGGTCTAAATTTTAATAATTTTTATTGGTTCCTCTTCGGACTTGCGTATCGAATCTTTCAGCTTTTATACTTTTATACATAACTTAAGTCTGGGATCCACAGGCACACAAAGAAATATAAAGGTTAATTTTAATAACATCTTACAAATTCGCTTACAGAGTGACTGATTTGCATGATTTTATTTCAGCGAACTCGAACAGAGAATTCAAGATTTAGAAAAGGATAATTCCGACAAATATGATACAATTAAATCATTAGAATCGAATCTTGGCTTGGTGAAGGCTGAAACAAGGCAATATCAAGCCGAATTGGCAGTAATCAATCAGGTAAGTCGCATTCATATACAGATTTAGGTAAATAGATTCGAAAATATAGAATATTCAACTCTATTCCAGTGGAATAGTGCCACATATAAAATTACTCGGATACAATGAAATACAATTATCTAACCCATTCCACGAGTAATATTCAAGTCGCCATACTGGCCGCAACTGGGACCATCCCCACTCCGTCATTGATAGAGAACAATTTATTCGATATGGAATTACACAAATGTTTTGATTGATGGACTGGACCATGAGTATTTTCTGGAATAACGTTGAATATCTTATTTTCGCGAATGTATTCACTAAACCCATATAGTTAAAGCTAACTATAACTGACATCAATTTTTAGCTCTTCTCGCACATTCTGTTAGCTTTCCATAACTCCCCTGAACTGGATTTCGACAAGCTTCTGAAGAGACTGGAAGAAAATCATGACCTTCTCAAAGATATCGTCAACAACGAAGTATCGAGTGAAGTATCTTCTGCGC
The DNA here is from genome assembly GCF_914767665.1 of Harmonia axyridis. Lineage (NCBI taxonomy): Eukaryota > Metazoa > Arthropoda > Insecta > Coleoptera > Coccinellidae > Harmonia > Harmonia axyridis. The sequence goes on along the minus strand of NC_059502.1, from coordinate 57,396,537 downwards.
TTCCTAAAGTGCTCCTTGATTTGGTCAATCAAATATCCGGAGAGAATGAACCTAGTGAAAATGAGAACTGTGATAAGAAAAAAGCACTGACAGAAACCGGTAGGTCCTGGTACTATGTTTGTTATTTTTAAGAGATGAAAAAACAACATATTTGTGAGATTTTTGGTGTTTATAACGGGTGTTTTTTTCGAGGTATATAACTTTAAGTTGGGATTACTGTTCAAGATGGCGACCGATTTAACAGCTGTCAAGTGATTTATTTTCAGTTTGGTTCGGCAATTCATCATCAATAGACTCACGCCTTAACAACGCTTGCAAATAGTGCAATTTTATTTCGAAAATAATGGTTCTGTGCGGAATACGTATCGCGCACTACGTCCATTTTATTTTGTTTAGCGATGAAGCGCATTTCTGGTCGAATGGCTACGTCAACAAACAAAACAGCCGCATTTGCAGTGAAGCTTATCCTCAAGTGTATGTTTAAATTCCGTTATATCCAGAAAACTTGACTGTTTGGTGCGCTTCATAGGCTGGTGGAATTATTGGTCCGTACTTCTTCAAAAACGATGATGGCCAGAACGTTGCAGTCAATGGTGATCGGTATAGAGCCATGATTACTAACTTTTTCACTCCTGAATTGAACAACCATGATGTCCAGGAGCTGTGGTTCCAACAAGACGGCGCAACATGTCACACAGCTCGTGCCACAATCGATTTATTGAAAGACACGTTTGGTGACCGCCTAATTTCACGTTTTGGACCTGTGAATTGGCCTCCAAGATCTTGTGATTTAACACCGCTAGACTACTTTCTGTGGGGCTATGTAAAGTCATTGATCTATGCGGATAAGCCATAAACCCCTGACCATTGGGAAGACAACATTCGCCGTGTTATTGCCGATATACGGCCACAAATGTTGGAAAAAGTCATCGAAAATTGGACGTCCAAATTGGACTACATCCGAGCCAGCCGTTGCGGTCATATGCCAAAAATCATATTTAAAATTTAATGTCACAAGATTATCTTGCGAATAAATAAAATTCATGTCAATCGAATAATCCATCGTTGTTTCATTGCAATTTTAAGTTCTATAGCTTTCAAAAAACACCCTTTATTATAAACTTAAATTATTGTACAAAATTTCAAAATAATCACATCAGCATTGTAGCATGTAGACGCCATTTAGAAGGCTTTCGGCAGCTAAAACTTATACTGAAGATCCATAACCGAGCAATCAATTGAAACACTTGTGGTGAATCGAATATTATAAAGAACTGAATGAAAAATGACACTAACATCGCGATATCTGTGCCAACTGGGTGACGAAAAGAATTTCAACAATCCCTTTGAACTTTCTCAACTCTATGAGAATCTATCAATGAATATATACATCAAAACTTCATTCGAATTTGTCGTGGATTTCATTTCATTTTCTACAACACGACCTTGTGTTTTATATTTCAGAAACACCTTCTACCTCTTATAATCTGAATAGTCCAGCAGAAATAGCGGAAAATCTTCCGAAAGTTTGGCGTGTTCTGATCGAGCTCTTAAGTCATCAATCCGCCAAAGTCTCAGATCAAACAACTAACGACGAAGAAGACGAAAATCGGTGCTACAAAACTGTAACAACACCAAAGGGTCCTAGTTCGGTTCTTAGTGTCAGCAAGACGTTCTTCAGGCTTAAAGTAAGTAACTTGATTAGAATACTGAAAACCACCATTGATAAAAAGGTTTGCAAAAGTTGTTGCACTTTAGTTGATTTTTTCATTTTGATTATTCTCTGGTATTGAAAAACCTATTCAATAAGGTTATTCACATATTGGTATTTCGACTGTGAGGTTTTGAAGTTTAAGCTCTAAAGCGGTATAATAATAATAATAATAATCCCTTTATTTCTTAAAGCAAATTTACAATTCTGCGGTAAGAGTGACCCATTTCCAAAATCGACGAGAAATCAACAACATGTATTTTTTTCAACACTAAGGCCTACAGCAGCAATATTCTCATTAATCTCAGTTGTTCTTGATCGATAGACATGGTTTCAATTCTTCGCATCCCTAACTTGTTCCAAAATCTATTTTTTTTTCACCAGTTTCACTATTGCTGGACGAAAAGGTGCTTTACAACGACACAAAAGTGCTTTAGTTTTGAGAACTGTGACTGCAAAATTTCCAACATTTTTGTACTGAATTTTAACATTCTCAATGCCTTGTTGAAGATTGTATCTTTCCAGTTTTAGTAATATCAGCTTGTCAAATATCAAGAGATGACATCTTCGAAAGTGACAGCTGCCCATTTAGTTATTCAAGATGAAACCTCTCATTTGGAAACCCTTCATAATATTTGCCCTTCTTTCTCAGATAATGAAATAGACTACTCGTTTGCATCTTGTTATTGTTATTCATGCATGAAGTAGAGAGTAGAGTGCAATGAAAAAATAACAGAACTTAATATTTCTGATGATGAAATCACTAAATATAATTTCTGAATATAGGAACTGATTGTTGAGAAGAAGACATTGGAAAAGGATATGAACAATTTGAAACAACTGAACTCACACTTGGAAAGTAGATTGCAAGAACAGGAAAAGAGGTTTGAATTCGTCTCTACTGAATTATCGAAAACCTGGAACTTTGTGAGTATTAATAATTATTTCATGAAATTTTCGATTTAGAGAGCTTGATATTGGGAAACAACGGATTATCATTTAGCCCAAACGTTAGCAATTATTGTATTTCGAGTTGGAGGTGGTCTCAAACTGATGAAGAATTCGTAATCACTTCTACCCTGTCATGCTATCTCTTGAACGAAATATGTTAAAGACTTGGTGTTGCCAAGGTGAGGTTTGTTAATTCCTACTCAGTGGGTTGAACTCAATAATTAAAGACCATCCTTGGCACAAAATCCATTGTTTCCCTAGAACAAGTGGACAAAAAATGGTTTATTCAACCTTCAAATATATTATTATCTACCACTGAAAAAACTGAATTAATATTAAGAAATATTGATCATCAACAGAAAAGACGAAGTCGTAGATACATAGTTCAACTTCAATTCGTTAATCTCTTTTTACCATTTCTTACAGGTGGGAAAATTACAGAAAGAACATAAACTTCTGCACACTCAAGAGCAGATCCTACGTTATGAGCTAGCCCAGAAACGTAAACTCCTGAAAGAGCTAAAGGAAGAACTGGAATACAGCAGGGAAAAATGGCAACAAGCTAGAGAGAAGAATTCGAAGACTGAGAAGGAATGGCTGATACTTAGGAAAGAATTCGCTGCCCGGCGTAGGACCATCGTTGAAGACGGTAACAACAGTGTTGAGAGTGGTTTCAGCGATGAGAGAGAAGGATCCAGCGATGAAGAACCTGGATACGAAACGGACATATCTGAATGTAACGGTAAAGTAGATGAGACTTGCGAAGATGAACTGTCGGAAGAAATTGAACATGACAACAAAGTTGAAGAAAATAAAGAAGACAAATCCTTACCAACTCCAAACAATAATGTTCAAGAAGTGCCCATACTTGAAGACATTTCAACAGTAGATCCAGAAGAAACAGAGTCAAGAAATGAAGGAAGTTTTGAAGTTCCACAAGATCTGGACGATCAAACTGAAAACGCATTCGAAAAACCTGAAGAAAGTGACTTAAGCTCAATAACTAACTTAGAAAAGGGACTTTCTACCAAAAAAGAAGCAGATGCTACACTTGCATCATCGAAAGACAAACATTCCGTAGCAAATGAAGATATACCAATTAATTCTGGTGCAACATCAACGAAATCATTTGAAGAAAGGCTTGCTGCGAGAGATGAAAGGCTGAAAAGGCTTGAAGGACAATGCAAGGCTCTAGTTAGTCAAGTGACGAATACCTCCAATAGAAGTAATGCAATTTGTACGAAGCTGGAGGATCTTCATGAAATCTACGGAGAATGTTCTAGAGATTCACACTCAAGAAACCCCACAGAAGAATTGGGAACAAAGGGTTCTGATGAAGAAAAAGAAGAAGAAAGCTGATGTGAAATTCTTCACTGATATTATTCTGATTACAATACTTTTTTCAGTTCAACAAGTACTCAATTAGGGCAATTGTGATGGAATAGAATTAATGTTTTTATGTGTAGCAAAAGAAAGTTTTCTTTCAGTTATTATCTCCTTTTAAGATCATGAGGAATGTGAACCATACTCGCTAGGAAGGAGGAATAAGATTAGGATTGACCAATGAGAGTTGCCCTATGCGCAAACCATACGATTTACTTTGTTTATATGTTAACGGACTATAGATGGCTACAGGCTTTTTAGTGGATCAACAGGCTGAACAAGATACAAGCGACTGAATTAGAAATGTATATCAGATCATAAGAGGTTGAATGTTTTCAGTACTCCAGAAATTTTGATAGGTCTGAATGGGTTATTTCGATTTTTATACGATCAATACTAATTTATATAATATTATTTATAATCACTTCGAAAATAAATGTTTTCTTGAACTTGTTGTTTCAGTATTTGAATGATTTTCCCCAAATTATATTCAAAACTACTTTCTGAACTTTGTATCAACTTTCTTTAAGTAATGATATTGATTGAATTGATTTAATCACAGAAGATCAAGATTTAAGATCTGTTATCAGGAACAACATCAAGAGATTGAACAAGTGTTCGTTCCGAGCACATCAATAAATATTATCTACCATGACTTTGTCCGGACTGACGGGGTTCTAAAGGGTTTTCCAAAAACAGGTTTCATTTTGATATAAAAAAAAATTATTTATAGAGAAATCAGGATATTTAGGTATGTGGGTCAAATAAACATAAGAAGGAAAACAATATCTTCAATTACTTTACTAATTCCATCTTTGAGTTATTGAGTTAATTGTAGAGCATTAGCATAAATCCTTCATATGGGCCCAAAGAAAAAAGTCTGAAGGTTTTAAATCACAAGATCTGGGTGGCCAATTGTTATTACTTGTTCAAGAAACAACTTTTTTCCACCCAGTGCATAAATATGAACTACTTTATGCTATTAGATTTTTAAAAAATAAAACGTGCCCTGATCTGGATTGTGTTTCTGCGAGAATTTTAAAAATTATAGCCGACGATGTGGCAGATCATCTAGCACATATGGTGTTAATCTGTCAGTTTCTTCTGATGTGTTTCCTGCTATATAATATATTGAAGCATGCAACTGTGCTTCCAATATACAGGGTGGCCATTTGAAAACGAAACAGACGAGATTACAGACGAAATAAAGTTTTTCGATAGAAATGCTCGGACAGGTCGATTTCTGTTTCGAGGGGGACAACTTAAGATGTAGGTTACGGACGCATAGCGCTTCAACCCTTGCTGCTACAACCCTCACCCCCAAATTTTGAATAGGGCAGATGGGGTGAGTGATACCTCATTTGAAAGGTATTTTTATACTGATTTCAGCACAGTAATTGTTTTTTCATTTTATGCATTAGTTCTCGAAATATTCTTAACTAAGTATTTGAAAATGAAGTGGTGTTTTCATGGCACTTTTAGTGTTTTGTGAAAAATCGACATTTTGAGCTTCAAAACAACCATGACTGTGGCTTCCTTCCTAACTAACTAACGCATGAATATTTCGAGAACTAATGCATAAAATGAAAAAACAATTACTGTGCTGAAATCAGTATAAAAATACCTTTAAATTGAGGTATCACTCACCCCATCTTACCTATTCAAAAATTGGGGGTGGGGGGTTGTATCAGCAAGGGTTGAAGCGCTATGCGTCCGTAACCTACATCTTAAGTTGTCCCCCTCGAAACAGAAATCGACCTGTCCGAGCATTTCTATCAAAAAACTTCATTTCATCTGTAATCTCGTCTGTTTCGTTTTCAAATGGCCACCCTGTATAAGAGAAATGATGCTTATAACATAGCTAACTATCGACCTATATCCATCCTTAGTGTTCTTTCTAAGGTCATTGAAAGAGTGTTAATGAATCGTAGGACTAATTACCTGAACAAGTATAATTTAATTTCTAATTGTCAGCACGGTTTAAGACCTAAGAGATCCACTCCAACCGCTGCTCTTCACTTTTTTGATCACATTCATCGCTCTTTGGATGGGGGACTTTGCGTATGTGGTATATTCTTTGACCTCACAAGAGCTTTTGATTGTATTGCGCCACAGTTTATCATCAGTAAATTGTACAATTTGGGTTTCAGGGGGAATATTTTGGATTGGACTTCAAGCTTTTTATCGAATCGAACCATGTCTATGAAAGTTCTTGAGACATTTTCAGACGAATATGAAACTGAGTTCGGAGTTCCTCAGTGTTCTGTTCTGGTACCGCTACTGTTCATTCTCTTCATTAATGACTTGCCCTGTCACATTGTTGATGAGTGCTTGGTCATTTTTGTTGATGATACTTCTGTGGTGGTCTCGGCGTCGAGCCGGGTTGAGCTTCTGAATCGCTGTGAAATTATAGTTGTGACCTTCGTACATAGGTGTCAAACTAATGCTCTAATTGTCAATATGTCTAAGACAGAATCAATCATATTCGAGATAAGTAAGATGCATAATAGCACCTTAGAAATAAGAAATTCTCTGTCAGAGCCACTTCTGCTACAATATCAGAACATTCAGAACATAGAGTTGAAATCAAGCGATTCAATAAAGTTTTTGGGTTTATACGTTGATAAGAACTTGAGATGGTGTGAACACGTGGATCATGTTTGCAGCAAATTGAGCTCACCATTCTAGGCTATCAGACGCATTAGAGACTCACTTCCCTTTGATGCAATTTTAAATATATATTATAGTTTATGTTACAGCCATATAGCCTATAATATATTGGTATGGGGTAATTCAACAGCGTTTTTATATCGCAAAAGAGAATAATTAGGATGATGTTCAGGCTGGGTTATTGTGATCACTGCAGACCTATATTTATTGCAAATGGTATTCCGACAGTACCTTGTATCTTTATTCTTAAGTCTTTGCAAAATGTTGAAGAAAATGAATCACTCTTTGTCAATTTGTCTAGTTTTCACAGATACTTTACAAGAGGCTCAGAAACGTTATCCATGCCTATTCATAGAACTACAGAATTTGAGTCATCTCCATTATAACGGGTGTTTTTTTTTCGAGGTATTTAACTTTAAGTTGGCATTATTGTTCAAGATGGCGACCGATTTAACCGCTGTTAAGTGATTTATTCTCAGTTTGGTTTGGCAACTCATCATGAATATACTCACGCCTCAACAACGCTTGCAAATAGTGCAATTTCACTTCGAAAATAATGGTTCTGTGCGGAATACGTATCGTGCACTACGTCCATTTCATTTTATTTAGCTGTAGTTGTGTAGTTCCAACAAGACGGCACAACATGTCACACAGCTCGTGCCACAATCGATTTATTGAAAGACACGTTTCGTGACCGCCTAATTCCATGTTTTGGACCTGTGAATTGGCCTCCAAGATCTTGTAATTTAACACCGCTAGACTACTTTCTGTGGGGCTATGTAAAGTCATTGGTCTATGCGGATAAGCCACAAACCCTTGACCATTTGGAAGACAACATTCGCCGTGTTATTGCCGATATACGGCCACAAATGTTGGAAAAAGTCATCCAAAATTGGACGTCCAGGTTGGACTACATCCAAGCCAGCCGTGGCGGTCATATGCCACAAATCATCTTTAAAATGTAATGCCACAAGATTATCTTGCGGTTAAATAAAATTCATGTCAATCGAATAATCCATCGTTGTTTTATTGCAATTTAAAGTTCTATAGCTCTAAAAAAAACACCCTCCACCAAATTAAGGAACTGTACAATCATTTACAAGATTCTATCAAAATTTTGGATAAATTGAAATTTAAATCGAAAATTAAGTCGGTTGTGCTTTGTAGAGCATACTTTTTTGTTAGGGAATACTTAGATGATAATTCTCTTTTGTTAATGTATTTAGGTAGATGGACTTGTCCGTTACATATAATGTCTCACAGGATCAATAAGTATTATTATTATTTATAATGAAATAAACAGCCATTGGGTTCTCTCAAAATATTCTGCTAAAGAATAGGGCAAACATTTAATCTGATTCTTTCTTCATATTTTCAAATGGTACTTGTATTGTAATGTTCCATGAATCATACAAAATAATGATTTTTAATTATAAAAATACCACATAGATTCATATAATTCTCAGAACCACAAATATTTACATTCCCAAAATCACCAGTAGGTACCTACCTTGTAGTTAGTAGCATTTTGATCTCAAGTCAAATAATTGACAACTTCTATTGTGGGTACTGTTTTTAATTCGAGTTTATCAAACTCGTAATATTGAATACGTCTCGAAAGATAACGTACATAATTTATCTTTATGACGTCTATTATTACGATTCAAATGTTTTTCTGGTTGAATTTTCTGCTTCATGGAAAAATTCATGAACAATGAACTTTCTGTTATTTGCGTATTTCTGTGTTATTTGGTAAACTTGATTAAATAAAAAAAAGCGAATAAATTATTGAGCAAGGTACCGTAAATATTTAATCAATTGTACGACACTAACAATCGTGTTTTTCATAAATCTTAGAAATATTAGTACAAGAAGAAAATAATGCAATCATTTTCTTCACTCCATTAATTATAATTATTAATGTTATTATTGTTTTCATTCAATCATAAAATTAATCTTTTCGCAGTATTCAAATTAATGTATTTGGCTCTCCTCTTTAAAAGGGAAAATACCACCACGTCACTGTTCAGTTCAAACGAAATTATAGAAATTCCTTCTTACAACCACCGATTTTTATAGGGTTTTCACATGATTTCTCTATAATCTACATTTGCGAATGAAACAATTTACAAAGCGCTGATATATTTTTAAATTATTCGTGAAAAAAACCTACAAAAAATCATTACAAAAGAGGTAAAACTATAATTTTGAGAAAAAAAAAATCGACCATCGTACAGTGCTGTCTTTTTCTTATATGCTCTGTAAAGAGAAAGGAGATAAAGTGAATGTACAACTTTGTACACCGTACAAAGTTTGGTCATCGCAGGAGCACCATAGGGGAAATAAATGGAAACCTAATATTTGACTGATATGCGGAAAGCCATGTGGTCGTAATACCTCTTAACGCTTGATATTCGAATATACTGGCTGTTAGTGAGAATATTGAATAATTTTGAGGAATTGAATATGAGGACTGCTCAAATTCATATATTCAAATTGAAAGACATAGGTGTCGTATTATTTTGTCAAAAAAAGGTCGAAATCATAAAAAGCAAATACACCACAATTTTTCCCAAATAATTTATTCTAGTTCAAGTAAGTAGAAAACTCTTTGAATTTCCCGTAGATTTTCACACGAGGGTGATCTCATTTGTAGCAGACCTGATAGATCCTCAGAATTTTGCCTCTTCCTAGCCAACTGAAGTAAATAATTACCTGAAATAAGAAAATAACTGATGAACACAGAATTATTTTCAAAAAAATTAAATAACATGTACCTAAGGGAAATAGGAGAAAGGGAAATGGCACCTAAAATTAGACGGTGTTTTCCTTAAGTAAGCGCCATACCAGTGGCGATGCTAGACGGGGGCCAGGGGTGGCCCCCCCTAAAATGTGACATACTAAGGCTAAAAAATTAGCAGAACTATAGTTTCGCTTTACTTTGCACCCCCCCTCCCAAAAAAAAATCTGGCCCCCTATTGGCCACCCCTGTTTCGCCATTGCGCCATTCCCTCTGGTTACCCTATAAAAGTGAGCTATTTTGATTTTTCTTTTGGATAGTTATTAATATGTTGTCGTTTTTCGAATTGGAATTGAATTCCAAGACAAAAATAAACCCCAGAATAAACCAAATATATCACAAACATATATTATATCTATATCGTGAAGGGAAAGGACATAATATTGTCAATTTTTTGAAATTTATATTGAATTAACTTCATCAAGTAGACTCAATCGACTCATCAATTATTCCACTGTTAGTTGCACTCCTAGTAGTAGAAATTTTTGAAAAGTATAAAAAACCGGCCCCAAACCGAATTCGGGGTGTACCTACATCCATTGTTATAGTATTTTTAATTCAACATTATTTTGTTCAAGACGAAAAAAATATGAGGATTTCAATTATACATCAAACATTAACAGTCCTATACATATATTACCGAAATTCAAAATCAAGTAGATAAATCGTCATTTTGAAACACCTCCGTCAATAACCATAAAAAATCAGTCAAACAACCTCAGTAGATTATACCAAAGTAATGAAAAACATTTACGGTAACTTCTCTCATTGTAGCAGGCATGCTGTAGATTTGTGATTGTTTCAATTTCAACTTCGTTGTCCAACAGGGAGATGGTCATACCAGAATTTTCCATGAGAAAGTTTTCTTTCACAAAATAGGGTATTTTCAAGTTATGTGTATACCTCAGCACTGGGTATTTCCTGAAATGGATAATCCAATAAGATCTTTTTTGTTAATATTTCTTATTATCTAGATGTTTTATGGCAAGTCAAAACTATATAAATATTTGATCATAAAATGTGTCGGTAAGGACCAAGATACTGAATTTGAGCGCTATTTTTCCAAGATGGTGACAAAGTTGGACTTCGAAAAGAGCACATTGAAATCTATGAAATCACCTATTTTCAAAACTTCCGAAAAAATTTCCAGGTAACCCCCTTTTTTAGCAACAAATGATTGAATTACTATTTATAAAATAATGACGATGTTGTTATGTAATATTTCGTGAGGATTATTAACTAAAATTTCATTTAAGAAGTGCTAAACCTAAGAGACTATTTGCCACATTGATGAAATTTCCCGAAGAAACAGAAAATCCAATTTTATTGCTTGTAAATGCTTGGAATTTTATTTTCATCTATTTTCTATTCGTAATCGTATTAATTCTTAAAGTGAACTACCTATACCTAGACAAAACTCACCTTCAGAGATAAACTAAATCAAAACTAATAATAAAATCATGATCTGATATAAGAATTAAGGTTTTCTTCATTGATTCCTATAAATATGCATAAATAATCATATTGTTTTACAATATATATTTATTTAGTGTCAAGGAGTTGAATATTATAGAGAAAAACAATTTACATTTCAAGTAATATTCAATTCGAGAGACAGGGCGGAATTTATTTTGACATCAAATTATTATCAGCTTAACATTCTTAAATTACAGATGTTTAGGCATAAAAGATGAAGAGCAAGAACAAGCAAATAAAATAAACTTGAAATATAAATCCAAAATTAGCAGTTACTCACGGAGATTTTTGGAAGCTGTATAATGGATCGTGCATGAAAAACGTGGTAACAATTGTAAGGGTAATTGCAAAAATGATTGGCCATATCAACCTCAGGGATAATTTCTCACGCTGAAAAAAATTGGTATAATTGAAACAATTGAACGAAATCAGTTCACTATAAAAAAATAATGATAAACAACTTATGAGAATGGATCTAGCAGAAAACGACGAGTGCAGATTCTGTAAGGATCACCTGGTAATACGGGCCAGGATAAGGCCTGGTGGCCCAGGACTTATTGAGTGATGTGGTAAGTTCAAAATTTTCGTGAAATTGAATGCTGAGTTTTCGAACTCTTGACCCTTGTGTCATGAACGTGTTGGTCAGAGAATGTTGACCAACGTTCACTTATCTCCGGTTGAGATGTTCTTTCAACCCCTGGAAGAGCGGCTTTCCAGAGGTCTCGGAGAATGAATAATTATGTAAATTCACAAAGATTTTATGTGTGAGTCCGGCCCGTCGCTTCAATGGACAGGTCTTTTTAGTTGACTTTCTTTCTCTAGGAACAGGATTAGTTTTCTGGGTTAATGAAAGTCGATTAAAATTTTACACTTAAATATAATGAAGAAAAATAAAAAAATATTCAAAATTACAATATCCACGAAATGTTATTATTTCTGACTAAACGGACAAAACTTTATGATTAAAAAAAAATGTCTAAAATAATCTATTATTCCCTTTTTTCGTTTTACCTTGTTGACCGAAATAATCTACAAAATGCCAAGAGAAATCACCGAGATCAAGGAGTTCCTCCTAACGGCGAGAAGGAAGGACGCCAAATCAGTAAAAATAAAGAAGAATGTGGATAACACCAAATTCAAAGTAAGGTGCTCAAGATTCCTGTACACCTTGGTTATCACAAATGAGGAAAAGGCTGAAAAACTTAAGCAGTCCCTTCCCCCAGGTCTCCAAGTGAAAGAAGTTAAATGATTAGCAAAATAACCAACATTTGAACTTGGGAGAATCGGGACTACTCAAATAAACTCATTTTCATCGAAAAAGTATTCAAAAATCATCATATAAAAATTAAATAGCCAAAAGATTGTTAACTTGCCCTTATATCCCGCGGTGCTAGGTGAGTAATTAGGCCCTGCCTAAACCTAGTTTTAATTTCTGCAAACTTTTCACTCAATACGTGTAATTCCTTTTTAATAACTCCACTCCCGATTCGCGCACTCCGAGCTAATCTAATTCATACCAAAACAAATTCTAAAACTTTACCCCAAAAAATCCCTGTTTTACAATTTCTAACCTAACTCAACCTTTCTTAGAGTTAAAACAATTCCTTCTTCCTTAAAAACTAAAAATTCCTTCAACTCTCTATCATCTACTAAATTTCCTTTATTTTTGATTCAACCTTGTTAAAAATTACTCTGATCTTCAAAAGAAATTGTTTTAATCCAAGTCCGGTTTCGCGACCGACGTTCGAATTCTCAACCCTTCTCAATAAGAGAAAGAGACCCTAAGCGATACTGACTTCTTCCTTCAACCTCAACAAAATCGTAACCTCGTAGTTATCTAAGACCGCCCCAACAATTGCCCAAGATACCATGCCAATTATATCATTGGTTAGAAATTTTTTTTATCCTTCTTCAATTTTTCGTCAACAGACCTCACCTCGGCTTCAAACTAGATTTTTCTGTCGATCTCAGCAAGAACCATACTTCGATTTTGCCTACAGCCTGACGGATTTTCTGCTGTGTCATATGTGACCAAAAAGCATTTACTGAACTTAGAAAAGCCAAGATTTCCCCGTATCTAAATATATTTTTCTTATCCGTGAAAAATATACCTATCGATTTCACCAACGCAGTGAGACGATAAGTAATGAAAAGCAATAATCGATAAAGAATATATCCTGCTTCCAAGATAAGATCAGTTTACACAAGTCTCGACCGCTCTTCTGAATTTATCGTCCATCCTTCTGAATAATAATTGCAATAATTTCAATAGTTTCAATAATTTCCAAATATCCGATTTACTACAATAATTTCAGTAATTTCTAAATTTCCGATTTACTACACTTGTGCTAACTTGGGGAACCTAACCTACCTTCGGTTTTCCGCCTACAACCCTGTAGTGACTCTGTCTGCCCGAGAGATGGCGTTATGGGCGTCGCGCCACACTTTACATCGGCTCTGGCAGGTTTATGGTGGTCGCCCCGTTGCAGTAGAGTCACATCTCCACAATGTTTCGAGAAAGTATCTTATGCTGAGATCGCTGGGTTGCCGAACTGAAGAGTCCACCAGCGATCTCGGGACGAAACTACTTGAGAGAGGGTGCACCTACGACATTTGGCTCGAAAACGTCTAGCCAAAACCCGAAAAGTATGATTCGAACGAAAAAAACCTTCTAAATACAAAGTAAAAGAGCATCGAATATCCTATAATCTTGAAAACGGTCGCCAAAAACAACATTTTTTTTTTAAAAAACACACACTTATGCATTTTTCTTCCTATGATTGTAATAGAGGAATGTTTATTCAAAATACCGTACATAAAATTCTGATGCATGATGCATTTAGAGTAGTAATAATAGAAATCTATTTGAGACAGAGCGGATCATTAAATAATGCTCTTCCAATATGACTTATACGTTAGATGAAAAGTTGAAAACAATATAATTTATTGGATAAAATCTGTAGTTACTTTTTTGGGTTTATCATACAATCCTCCATTATCCTCTTCGAATATATTATGTTCAGAACAGTTCACAGAAGTTTCGCTGTCATGTTTTGAAAAGGTAGATCGAAAACTATAACTGGCCGAGGAGTTGTTGACTTCTTCTGGTCCGTAAATGTCGTACACCCTTCTTTTTGCTCCATCGGTAAGAATTGAAGCAGCATTTCCTACCGAAAAATCGATAAGGATCAAGCATTCTAACTTTTCTAGCATTAATGGTGAAAGGTTATCAGAAAAAGACAAACAAAGAGAGAACCTAGGAACCCTAATAAGGAAATTTCAACAATTTTTCCTGATTTATTTTTTATATCACTAATCTCAAACTCAAACATCTTTGCAACATGTATTCGTTTGTTTTTATACCTCGTCTTGGGCACATTCGAATTGAAAATAATGGTCCATCCGCATCATCCGATTGTTTTACTCATCTTAAAGAAAAAAAGAACGATATGCTCGAACGTTTTCTTGAGTCGAAACTTAACAGAAGAATCTTTAAAAAGGGCGATCCTGATTATATTGGCAACTACCGCCCAATCAGACTGCTCACTGCTTTCTCGAAAATTTTTGGAAAGATTTTGATGGACAGATTAATCAACTTTTTCCATAAATTTGGGATCTTCTCGAGAAACCAACATGGTTATCTCCGGGGGAGAAGCACTGCCACTGCTCTTTATGAGTTGACTTTCGGTATTGTTGACGCACTTGAAGGTAGGGAAGTATCTATTGGACTCGTTATGGATCTATCTAAAGCGTTTGACGGTGTAAACCAAGAAAAACTCCTACAAAAATTATATTTGTATGGCATTCGAGACTCCCAGCTTGAATTGATACGTAGCTATCTGAAGAGTAGAAAACAAAGAGTTTCACTCAACACTGGCAACAGCATTCATATATCTGACGATGAAATTGTTAATATAGGGGTACCTCAGGGTAGTATTCTGGGGCCTCTTCTTTTTGTGTTTAATGTAAATGATCTGCCAGACTCTTTGCGATTTTCCATTTTGAGAATGATAAGGCTACTATTGTTTGTTGATGGTGCCAATGCCATAAGTGCAAAATAAAGACATGAGCTTTCATTGAATGTCAATAAAACCGAAATATTCAGAACTTCTCAATTTAAACAATACTTTCCTGCGTCTATCGACTTCAACAACACTACAGTCAAGGCATCACTTCGAGGTTCCTGGGAATTCAGGTTGACTGTTTTCTGAACTGGGACCTACATGGATGGTGACCTTCTGAGATCTATCTGTTTCGCAAATTTCGAATCTCTCATGAGATATGGGATTGTCATTGAGGTGATGGTAGCTCTGATAGCGGTATAGTTATTTCTCTATTTCAGTATCGTAATGAGTCCATTACAGTTCTAAAAACAGTGCTGTAATGAACTCATTACAGCATTGTTTTCAGATATTATTTTCGTGTGGTTGCCTATGCTGACTTCCAATCCTATCAAATTTCGACAAACGTCAATAATTGTCAATATAATATAATTTGGGGATATAGTGAAATAATTTGCTACATTATTTGCAAATTCTCTTAATTCTGGTAGTGTTAAATCGTTTTCGTCAGATATAATTTACGAATTTAATGGGTAATTGAAAATTATGACAATTATGTCTAAATTCGAAACATACGATTCAAATTGAAATTCCGTAATCTGTCAATTTTCGTAACAGTCACACCAACTGCCAAGATACAATAAAAAAGTCACTAGGATATATAATCTGAATTTTTCATTGAATTTCGACAATATTTCACGAAACTTGATTGAATTGAAATAGAGAAAATATCGTCTAATACTCGTTGCAGAAGGCAATTCCAACACTCATGCTTTCCAAAACTCGCTCCTTCGTCGCTCGTTTTCGAATTTCGCATTCGTGTTGGAATAGGAGCCCATTCTGCAACTTGTTCTAGAATATACTATTATAATACAAGTGCAGAAGGCATTGATATTCTTCCACGAGTTCAAAATTCAAAAACGAGCCACGAAGTGGCGAGTTTTGGAATGAATGAGTGGTAGAATGAGCCTTCTGTACGAGTATTATACATTATTTTCTCTAATTCATTGCATTTTCATTGAAATTAATGAAATATTTCCATAAATATATTTTAGTGATTTTTGCATTGAAAAATGTTGGTTGGCAGAACTGATTTCTTTAAGGCAAATTGATGAATTGACAGATAAAGCCGTGGCGGAAAGTTCGGAGTACCACCATAGAATAATAAAAAATAACCATGAAAACTGTGCGTTTCTGATATATTCTCGCACGATTTTGTTCTACAAGATGTGGAAGAATGAACGGAATAACCACAGAATTAGAGAAAAATTTGTATACTCCAAAAATCCGCTCTGAGGACTATGCTGTGTCTGAATTAAGTAATGGGAGTCCTGTAGAGGCAGAAAGCCTCAGACAAAATAAAATTCCTACGTTTTTCGGTGTATACATCTTAGAATGCGTTTTTTCCTTAAATAAAATCCGCAATACTTCGACTATTTTTATAATACAAACAGGACACGCAAGAAGATCCATTTTAACTACCCTATACTTATACATCGTCTGACATTAACAGAGAAAAACACACAGTATATGTGTATAAAAATTTATAATAAACTTCCTAAATCTCTCCTGAATATAATATATTTCAAACAATTCAAACGCAAACTTACTAATTTAATTATAGAAATTGAACCTTATTCTATTTCAGAAGTATTAAATTATTCTTTTGAAATTTATAGATTGTAATTTTAATAAGTTTTTTTCCCTATGTTTTGTTCGCCGTTTTCTCATTTCGTTGTTAACAATGATTCTGAGAATAAAAAGTTATGTTTATAGTTATTGAATCTGAAACCTGAATTCAATTCATAAAGTCCATCATTTCATTCATTAGAATTCAGCACAACACTTTTATATAGTTTATTACATTCCACGTTCCCTAAATTATAACTAAAAAACTCCTAAAGAATAATTATATTCAATACATTTTTCTTTCCTAAATTACTTTTCATTGAATGTGTGTGGAGATTTCCACTATAAATCTCTGAATACAAATTCATCCACCACCCCAAACTCCCCTCCCTTAGTACAAAATCCCAAACCTGCAAGGGCGCCGACTTGTAAAGGGTGTTTTTTTGTAGAGCTATAGAACTTTAAATTGCAATAAAACAACGATGAATTATTCGATTGACATGAATTTTATCCGCAAGATAATCTTGTGTCATCGATTGTGGCACGAGCTTTGTGACATGTTGCGCCGTCTTGTTGGAACCACAGCTCCTGGACATCATGGTTGTTCAATTCAGGAATGAAAAAGTTAGTAATCATGGCTCCTATACCGATCACCATTGACTGTAACGTTCTGGCCATCATCGTTTTTGAAGAAGTACGGACCAATGATTCCACCAGCCCATAAACCGCACCAAACAGTCAGTTTTTCTGGATGTTTCGACATACACTTAAGGATTAGCTTCACTCCAAATGTGCCAGTTTTGTTTGTTGAACTAACCATTCAACCAGAAGTGCGCTTCGTCGCTAAACAAAATAAAATGGACGTAGTGCGCGATACGTATTCCGCACAGAACCATTATTTTCGAAATAAAATTGCACTATTTGCAAGCGTTATTCAGCCGTGAGTCTATTCATGATGAATTGCCAAACCAAACTGAGAATAAATCACTTGACAGCTGTTAAATCGGTCGCCATCTTGAACAGTAATGCCAACTTAAAGTTATATACCTCGAAAAAAAAAACACCCGTTATTTCTGCCGGGGTTGCAGAAACGCTAAAACGAGACCTGCAAACCTGTACTGTGAAATTTAGTTGGTACAATTAAATAACTTGATTTTATGATTTCATTGCACGAGAAGAAAATGAACATGTGGAAGACACTAGAATATAATAATGAATATTACTAATTCTTACTTATTGACTTGAAAGCTTCAGCTGCGCCTGGTTGCTGCGTTTTATCAGGATGGAGTATTAGCGCAAGTTGTTTGTAAGACTTTTTGATTTCTTTATCAGTGGCGTCCTTATCTAATTTCAATATATCATAATAATTATGCGAATTCAGAATCTGAATGATTATTTCATCTAATTCATCAGGTGTATGCGAACGGGTCCTACATTTTGGTGATATTTTTTTTCTTAGTTCCAAAGATGGACGACAATCTTTCTGATATGGCAAATCTTGTATTGAATTGAGTAGACCTGAAATATTTATATAAAGTTATAAGGCATGTGGAGAATTATCACAAACTGCTAAAAAGGATTTATGGAAGGTCAAAATAATTTCCGGCATAATGAAAGAAAAACACACTTTGAGCTTTTTCAGAAGGATACAATGTCAACGATTTATTCAGGAATTTTATGCCTCTTCCGAAATTTTTTTGTTGAATACATTTTTCTGCAATATCTAAACAATGTGTAGCTTCATCTTTGTTACTTTCCATTTCACAATTTACGCAACATAATATTTTTATAAACTATCCAAACAAGGATTCCCCGGGTTTGAAAGTAAAATTTCATTCAGATAGCGACAAACTAAGTCAAAATTGACAGGGAATTTATCTTTTTTTCAATTAGATGGTCATTCCCGAAATTTTTTTAACCCTTACTGCAGACACAATTTTTAATCTAAAAATTGTTGAATATGATAATAAAACAAAAATGATTGTCAGTTATCATTACTATTATGAAAAATATTCTGTTTTCGGTATTTTTTGTAGGTATTTAGGTTTTGTTCAATGAAAAAACTTTTTCATATTTTTCCTTTTATGTAAATTATTATGTCAATATTTGGAGATTGGATAATGTTTAATTCACTAAAACAAAAAAAATTTTAGCTACAGACATAATTTCCAATATCGGATCCATACATTTTTAATTTGAAATTCAATAATAATAATATCAACACATGTACCAACAATAATTTATTATAACTTAAATATATACCAAAAATGAATAACAATAAAATGTTGAATACATTGTGAGAAGCTCTCTAATATAGGAATTAAAGTTAACTTGAATGACTAGCCAATATCCTAAAACATATCCTATATTATTGCAAACATCCAACAATAGTTCTTGTGTACTTGAGGAATACTTCTTTACAAACTCAATAGCAATCACAAAACTATAATTTTTCGATCTATTAAAAGTTCCATATTGCAAAAATCTCTTCGAATTGAATAATAACCCTTGATTTAACTACAGAGAATCAATTTATTATTGTTGAATTATAAAAAACATGTTGAAAGTTACACATAGTTTCATCATGTTCCAAGTCGCCTGCTTATCCATGACGTCTCAAATCTTCGAGTTTTCGACAAGAATGAAGTGGTATATTCTGAGCACTTTGGAATAGGTCCTTATCTCCAAAATTCCTAGCCTTCCAAATCATCGAATCACCTGAAAGTGAATATTATTTTGTTGATAAAGCAATAATATTATCTATCTATATATGAATCTAAGGAAACTGAGGAGACGCTAATTAATTGCTATTGGGAAGCTATCACTTTGAAGCTGTCAGCTTTTGACATTTGGTAAATAAAAACTACGGCATTACTAAAAAATGGAACGACACACGCTCCAACAACACAATGGAATTTGTTAAAATTCAGTATAAAAATGGTGAAAAGTTTCCTGAGAGTGTTTTTCTCGAAGAAGTGATTAAATTGACCACTGAGATCTTATGATTCAACACCTTTTTTTTTGCTTTAGCACCATCAGAAACATTAGGTATATGCCAAAGCTGCACAATCGATTCAAGACTTTGAAGAGGAAATTCTAAAGTTATACAGCCTGATATTGATCATCGAAAATTTCATGAAAAGTATATCGTAGCCGTGGCGGCCATCATTTTCCAGCGTCAATGGCATACCGCATACCTCCCTCTTTACAATGAAGTAAACATCCATTGATTTCTCAATAGATACTTCTTTTTATATCAAAATGAAACAAATGTCTTATTGGAAAACCCTATTTTTCATCTTCGCGTGAAATGACGTCATAGAACAGGCTGTGAATTTCTTCCAAGTTTTAACATAAAATCAACATCAAGTGGCTGTTCAAATAATTATACCCACTCTTTCTATTCTGCGTTCAATTTCGAAAAAACTGTTGAATTTGCATGGTACTGTACAGTGCATCCCATTTTGGGTGAGACAGCCAGGTTTCTCGCTTGTTATTTAAGATAGAGCCTTGCGGTTTTCACGTTCCTGTCCTACTTTTTCCTGAAACTCAAGTTGGTCTAATCAGATTTTGCATAACTGTTTCCGTTTGAGAGATACAGGGCGATTTTGGAAATTGATACTTTTCGGACCCCTCTTTATCTCCGAAGTTATTAGAAATAATGCTGAGGTAAAAACTACATCTGAATCAGAATTCTGCGTAGAATCCAGTGGCGTACTAATTTTTTTTTCGGGGTATGGTTTTGAAAATTCAACACAAACCTATATTTTTTTCAATGGAACACCATGTATATCATTACATCGTTGAATTCCTTATTTTTTTTTCCTTCAAAATGATGTGTGATACTATGTAGGTAGGATGTTCAGAAATGTTGAAAAAACACTAAAACATCAAATATTGATGATTTTTTGTTAATGGGCAATGGATTTTCCATATCAAAAAAGAATCAATAATTGTTAACAATAATTCATAGCGATGACAGATAGATCAGATTGGTTTTTTTTCTCTCCAATGCCTACTTGATAAAACAATGCTCCCAAATGCATTGAAGCCATAATAACAAAAAGGATGTTTGTATCATCAATCAACTACTACTTTTAACAATCAAAAGTAATAATCCTCTTATTGAAACTTAGGAAATTCATGGCCCATTTACAAAAAATCATCATTATTTGATGTTTTAGTGTTTTTTTAACATTTCTGAACATCCTACCTACATAGTATCATACATCATTTTGAAGGGAAAAAATAACGAATTCAACGAAGGAATGATATACATGGTGTTCCATTGAAAAAATTATATGGTCTTCAAAACCATACCCCGAAAAAAAAAATTGAGTACGCCACTGGATTCTACGCAGAATTCTGATTCAGACGTAGTTTTCAGCTCATCATTATTTCTAATAACTTCGGAGATAAAGGAGGGGTTCGAAAAGTATCAATTTCCAAAATCACCCTGTATCTCTTGAACGGAAACAGTTATGCAAAATCTGATTAGACCAACTTGAGTTTTACGAAAAAGTAGGACAGGAACGTGAAAACCGCAAGGCTCTATTTTAAATAACAAGCGAGAAACCTGGCTGTCTCACCCAAAATGGGATGCACTGTACACTGTCATATTATTTGAGTCACTAAACCAAACCAAGAATAAAAATGAGAATATCAGATTTCAATTACAAACAGTAGGGCGAGCAAATATCCCAAGATTTGTGAACGCTTCAAGCAGTTACAAGAAGTTTTTGGTCGGTACCAAAATCTCACTATGGGTATGGTCCGTATATCTCCGAGAATATCAGAGCGATTACTAGTGGTTTTCAATTTTTCAGGTAACCTGCTTCGTATTTACGGACCGCTTGACACTTGTCAACTAAATTTTTCATTGACAGAATTTTGGAGGTGATAAATGGTTGATCTCTTTTAATTTGTAAATAACTAATAGTTATTTACATCTGAAGGGTATTTGTTTCATAATTAAAATTATAAAGTTTTTGAGTGTAAGATGTCATGGAAAATATTCATAAACAATAATCTGAAAATTAAAAGGACAACTGCCAACCGGAGTGGGCGTGGTTACCGAACCTAACCAGAATAAAAGTACGGTTGCTCTGGTGACAGATAACTCACCAAAGTTTGAGGAAATAGCCACCAGTTTTTGATGAATTTGACATATACCTACGGACCACCAACTTACTGACGATAATAACCAAGGTGATATACGGTCCATACCCTATATGTGATGTCATTTCATTCCTAAAGTGAATAGACTATAAGTACATAGACACGACCTACTGTATCAATAACAGATTCAACCATTAGGTTAGGTCCTATCATTTACATTTGATGTATTGTTGAATAGATACATTTTTATAAACTGAATATGTGGATCGTTGGACATTATATAACCATTTCAAACTGCGAGTATAATATTCTTCAAATATTCGCTTTCAAAATCTCATTTAAATGATTTGATTCATTAGGTTTTTCCAAGTTGGATTCATTTATTTCATCCAATCTGAAACTTCAATAAAAACAGGGTGTTATATAAGAAAAAAACATGTTTGGTCAATTACACTTTTTTGATGCACCCTGTGTATGTATTTCTAAAAATTTGAGAAGTTCTATGCGCCTACTGATACTGAGTCGGAGAAAAATCGAAAATTTCAGCGCTTAACCGTAAAAGGTATGTTGACTAACAATTCCAAGCTTCGTGTTAAATTTAGTGTTAATAGCGACGTCAGAATCATAGAAAATTCAAGCAGTAGGTAT
The DNA here is from genome assembly GCF_914767665.1 of Harmonia axyridis. Classification (NCBI taxonomy): domain Eukaryota; kingdom Metazoa; phylum Arthropoda; class Insecta; order Coleoptera; family Coccinellidae; genus Harmonia; species Harmonia axyridis. The sequence continues at coordinate 57,374,090 of NC_059502.1, read as the reverse complement.
ATCGAAAAAAATTGGGGGAGACAATGACATGAAGTCAGGAGCTTTTGAGCGCTCATCATTCAAGCATCAATTGAGCCCTTTGAATCACTTAAGGCTTACATGAGAGATCTGGCTCAAGTGTGTTTAATTATTCCTCACGGAATAAGGCAGAATTGTTTGACAAAACATTTGGGTACAGTTTAGATAAACCATTTCCTTGATAAATGTATGACTTTGCATAAAACAGTCTCATAAAGATGTAGAAGATACTTCACTCATTAATTTAATCTCTAGTGTTTAATAGAATTTAACGCTTTTTGATATTGTTATTTTATTCATAGTTCAACCGAAAAAAAAACTCTGATTTACTAAACATAACCAAGTGTTGTAACTTGCGCTCTCTTTTAACAAAACTAAGTCCGAATTGGCAATCCGCAATCCAAAAAATTGAAGATGACTATTTCCAAATAGAAATTGTAAAAACATAAAATTATTGCAAAAATCAAATTCCATATTTGAACTTTAAACACTCAGTATTTCGGAAACTAGAATTATTGTCTAAGGCATGTTGTTATAGAATCTAGAATTCAGAGATTGGGCATTCTTAATGAATCATTCTGTAAAACATCTTTTATCGAGAGGAGAAAAATACAACATCCAAGCGTGAATTTCTTACTTTTAAATGCGTTTTTGTTTCCTCAAGAAAATTCTTCCAAAAAATTTAATGACATTGTGTAAAAAGTATCCACATTTTTATTTAAGGTTCATGCAAAATTTCGTGATGAAATTATATCAATACAATTTTGAACAAGCATGCAAAAGCCATTCTTCTTCAAAAACCAAGTAAAGTTTTGATAATAATAATGAATAATTAAAAGGTATTTCATATTCGAACCGAATATTACGTAATCAGACTTTGAAAAAAATTTTCACTGTCATGGTCAGGAGGAAAAGATCTTTTCAACTTATCACGAGGCCAATCTTCACTATTCAAATTTGAGGGGTTTGGAATTGCTGCGCAGAGGGATAAAATGATTTCTTATGATTTTTATGTAGAAAAATGTACCCCTCAAGAACAAAATCAACAGATCTGAATGATTTTCAAAAATCTTAATTTTTCTTCTCGAAAAGTTTTTCTTCTCAATGTGATATCGTGCATAACTGAAAATATCGTTGAATTATTTGAAATTCTGAAACATGCATGTATCTTGATGTAATCATTTTATGCAAACTTCTAAACTTATACCCACTAAAACATGCAATCAAAAAAGAATCTATTGAAACATACGATACACAAAGATTTTGAGACAATCAATATTATATATTTCTCTATATTTCGAACGGTCCACAATACTTTAAAATTCGCAAATGTCAGGATCAGAAGGAAAAAAGTCTTCTTCGATATTATCACTAGTCAACCCAAAAAATTGGCATAAGCTGTTCAAAATATAGAGTAATATATTAATAATACTGTAGTATAGTAAAGTGAAACATTTACGGTAATTTTTCTCCCTATAGCAAGCATGCTGTAGACCAGTCACATATTCCTCTTCTACAGACAGTTCCAGCCTCTGAACGGAACCCTGATATTCAGTAGGGAAGTTCTTCTTCACATAGTAGGGGATTTTCAAACTTTGGGTGGTCCTGTGAACCGAATACTTCCTACAAAAAAAATAAACATTTATCAAGAATATATCACACTCAAATGTAGTACTTAAAATTCAATAGTATCGCAATATTTATCAAAACTTGGAGCGTTACTTTCTAATCTGCTAGTTATTAAAGAAAATTACATGAATTATTTCAGTACTTTTAATGGAAATTTTACATGTCGACATTTTTCAACTGGCACAAAACTATGTAGCATCATAAAAAAATGTGAGTGAGATGTTTTTGTGTTGTATTTGATCATTATTAACATCAGTATATCTCAGAAAGGTACAGTGCTACTGATTACCGTGTCAGGAGTTACTTTGCTCTGGGAACTCAAAGTCTATTGTGTTTTTTTGTAGTTAATAATGAGCTACTTGGCAGATTTTTGATATCCTATCAAATAATCAGCTAGAAAAATAGAAATTTCCATGTAAAAATCTCGAAGTTATTAACATTCTAATGAAACACTATTTGAGGAAATTTTTTTGATATTTTTTTGATTGAATTAAGGTATAATAATAATAATCCTTATTTATCTGACCTTAAATCAGTACAGGTGTACTGGTACCAAGGCTTCAACACATATAACCAAATCTAAATATTTTTATATACTGTCAAATAGCCTATTTAGTTATGTGAAAAATTGTTTGGAGAGATAGTTGAAGCTTCTTTATGAAAATATCTATAAATTGTTTTCAGTTTTTTTCATAATGACAAGGTCAAGTCTATGTACATTTTTTCTTCAAAAATGTGGAATTACCAGAAATCAATTATTTACCCTTTTATGTCAATTCTCAAATTTAATGTCATAAAAGGTTTTTGGAATCTCAGCAAGAAATTAAAAAGAAATATACACTTACGAATTGGACTGTAGACTATAATGTGGGTCAGATATAATAAAACTAGATGCCATAGATAAAACAATTGCCAATATAATTGGTAGCAATTGTAGAAAAGCGCCATATCCACCTTGCTGAAAATAGAAGAACAAAAGTTATTTTATTGTTTCAAAACCCTTTTGAACAATATGAAGTTAATGTGACATCACCTCATTCCTTTGCCTATGGTTTTCATGATGATTAGAGGTCTGTCTTTGCCAGCGTCCATCCCTTCTAACGTAAACATTAGAACCTCCTAAGCCACCTCCAAAGAACATATTGAATAAATCTTCAGGAGTAGCTTCTGCTTCAAAACCCCTAGTGAATGAATGTGAATGGAAACGAGAGTTCTTTGCCATTCTATCCTCATCATTACCATACAGATCATATTGTTTACGTTTTTCAACATCCGTCAATATAGCAACAGCATTTCCTACAGGAAATAGATTGCATGAATAATACCTTGAACCTATTGAAGCTTAAATTTCACAATACCTATTGCTTTGAACGCTTCTGCAGATCCTGGGGCTTTGTTTTTGTCAGGATGAAACTGTAGTGCCAATTTTTTGTAAGCTTTCTTTATGTCCGAGTCAGTAGCATCTTTACTGACACCTAAAATTTCATAATAATCCTTACATTTCTTTATTCTTTTAACAGCCTCCACTTGATCTGGAGTGTAATCAATTGTCTTAGGAATGTCCTCATTTTTAGGGCTCACTTTCCGTTTTCTTGGTAGCTGTGTTTCTGATATATTAGACATCAAACTTACTCGTACAAGGAGATCTGAAAATCATATTCATTAATATTCGGAACATAAGGGCTACAGTTACATTTGAATTACCCTTAGCCTTTTGTGTCGGAAATAGACGTTCAGCTTTGTGAAGGAATTTTTCTGCTTTTTCCCGATTGTTTTCTTTCACATATTTCTCAGCTAATTGAATACATCTTTCAGCTTCATCTTTATTTCCGTCCATGGTATTTTGCGTTTAATCTTATTTTAACACTCTTGATTTCTGAATAAAACCTAGAAATCTTTTGGATATATAAATTAATTCAATATAATTTTAATAACATCTTATGATTTGTCAATTTAATTGACAGAAAACAAAACGTCAGTTACAAGGTCATCGAAAATTGAATGATTTTTATCAAATGATCTCTAGAATTTATTATAAATATTCAGTTTTCTAAGCAATAATTGTGGTGGATTACTATTGATTAATTTCAGAAAATATTCCTTATCCCCATGAATACTAACTGACCTAAACCTAAAAATGTATATGTTTTCATATTTGGTGGTCCAGTTCCATGCAGTGACGACTCGTTAGGGTCTGCCGCCGCTGAGCTGCGCTGCTAGGCTACACTTTTCACTCCGGTGGACGGAAAAGTAATTCATCGTTGATATAGCAACAATTTTCCAATCGGCAGTGAAAAAGTAGAACTTTTCGAGTATCTTGTTTCTCAAAATATGACGTTTTCATTGTAATTTTGAAAAAAAAAGCTTTTCTAATAAGAGCTTTCATTTTAATACCGAAAAAAGCAATATTTCGAAAGGAATTGATCGATGTTTATTTCATTGTAAAGAGGAAGGTATACCTACCATTGAAAGGGAACAACACCACGTAACTGCTCAGTTCAAAACGAAATAAGAGATATTTCTTCACCAATTTTGATGAAGTTTTCACATAATTTCTTTAAAAAATAATCTACATTGTAGTATTTCAATATTTTTAATTTGATAATGAAAAAATTTTTTTTGAATACTTTTCATTCTTCGCAAAATAATTGATGATATTGTATTCCTACAAAGCACTGATATATTTTAAAAATATTCGTAAATAAAATCTTAACAAAAATCATAACATAAGAGGTGAAATTCTGATTTTGTGAAAATGTATAAAAAGAGTCGTAAAATACAACCTTTCAACGTGTAACATTTCTAATTACTACTGATCATTTTTGTCCCTCCTCCTTTGGGCAAATATTGACATCAGATCATGAGTATGTCACGTGGTGGTGTTCCCTGTTAACAATATTAGATTATAAGACAAATGGCAGTAACAGCTATGGGTGCAACACCATATCCTTTTCATTAAATTTTCCATTTTCCAAATTCGCACATTTGCGGCTGTATGCCATCGATAACTTCACGAATTCCATCTTTAGTCTTGAATCGATTGTGGCGCATTGACATAGACCTTATCTTTTATGTGGCTCTGGATAGGGTGCTGAATTACAAGATTTAGGTGGTCAATTGTGATCACCTCTTCGAGAAATAATAAGGCATCCTTCTCTTTCCATTCCGGTCACAAAAAAATCAGTCATTATAGCAGACCATTCACCGTAACAGTTGCAACAGCCTCATTTCCAAATAAGGGTTCCAATGACTCCAAAAACCGCAGCAAACAGTGACATGTTGAGGATGGAAAGAAATTTCAACAATCATGCTTGGATATACTGATCCCCATTCTCCACATCGCTAACAGCTCACATTTTTCCACAAGTTTCACCATTGCAGAGCAAGAAGTTGCTTCATATCAATGACCCAAAAGTTCTTTAGTTTTGCGAACTGTGACTGTATTGTATAACCAAAGTCACTTGAACTAGTCCATAAAAAGGCTCGGCCAGATGTCCCTTTTGAAGTGGATACCGCGAACCGCTAAATACTGGGGTTTATTTGAAAGTATTGTTAAGTAATAAGTATACAGGCCCCAAAGGAATTTCTGGAAACTTGGACAACCCTTGTAATGGGTGTTTTTTTTTTCGAGGTATATAACTTTAAGTTGGCATTACTGTTCAAGATGGCGACCGATTTAACAGCTAACAGCTGTCAAGTGATTTATTCTCAGTTCGGTTTGGCAATTCATCATGAATAGATTCACGCCTGACAACGCTTGCAAATAGTGCCCAAAATGAGATTGCCGTTGTTCCCGATTTTCATAAGCGAATTTTGTTTAGCGATGAAGCGCACTTCTGGTTGAATGGCTACGTCAACAAACAAAACTGCCGCATTTGGAGTGAAGCTAATCCTCAAGTGTAAGTCGAAACACCGTTACATCCAGAAAAACTGACTGTTTGGTGCGGTTTATGGGCTGGTGGAATCATTGGTCCGTACTTCTTCAAAAACGATGATGGCCAGAACGTTACAGTCAATGGTGATCGGTATAGAGCCATGATTACTAACTTTTTCATTTCTGAATTGAACAACCATGATGTCCAGGAGCTGTGGTTCCAACAAGACGGCGCAACATGTCACACAGCTCGTGCCACAATCGATTTATTGAAAGACACGTTTGGTGACCGCCTAATTTGACGTTTTCGACATGTAAATTGGCCTCCAAGATCTTGTGATTTAACACCGCTAAACTACTTTCTGTGGGGCTATGTAAAGTCATTGGTCTATGCGGATAAGCCACAAACCCTTGACCATTTGGAAGACAACATTCTCCGTGTTATTGCCGATATACGGCAACAAATGTTGGAAAAAGTCATCGAAAATTGGACGTCCAGATTGGACTACATCCGAGCCAGACGTGGCGGTCATATGCCAGAAATCATATTTAAAATGTAATGTCACAAGGTTATATTGCGGATAAATAAAATTCATGTCAATCGAATAATCCATCGTTGTTTTATTCTGGTTTTTTCCAAGTGACTTTGGATATATTATACCTGAAATTTTGATTGTTTCTGTAGTGAATATCAATGCGTTTTGGAAGCGTGTCTTTCATTTTAGTAATGGCGTGGTTAAGATGCCTAGACATCTTAGGCGTAGTTTTCACTTGCCAAATGTCAAAAGATGACAGCTTTAAAAGTAAACGCCGCCCAAATAGCTAGCTATTCAAAATTAAACCTTTTATTGGAATACCTGTTATAAAAAAAGAGCACTTTTTATTAGAACTATTTTTTGAGCCAGATATGCCAAGAGTTAAGTTGGCTCGAGTTGTGAGAAAATAACAAGAAGTCGGTAGCGTTATCAGGGTATGACCAGCTTAGAGCCCGGATCCAAATCCGGGATTTGGATCTTCGTTTTCCATAAAATCATGTTATGATATAAAATGATGTTTTTCGAGTAATAAGAAAGATAATGAAGTGAATCGAAAATGAAAATGTTGGAAAAAGATAAGGCTAAAGTGTAAGTTCAATTCCAACTTGGTAATGTTACTGTTATCGTTCAATTTATTTCTTTTTAGTTTGTTTCGTTTTTACTTTTTAAATTTGGATCTTTATTTTCCATAATATCATGTTATGCTGTAAAATGGTGTTTCTCTAATAATAAGAAAGATAATGGAGTGAATCAAAAATGAAAATGTCAGAAAAAGACAAGGCTAAAGTGTAAGTTTAATTCAAACTTGATAATGTAACTGTTACAATCTATTATTTTATTACAAATTTTATGAAAAAGCAAGCTATAATTACGACAGCCGGTATTTGTAAAAAAGAGTTTATTATGCGCATAAGGTTCACACACTGACACAGGAGAAAAAACCGTCTAGTAGCTTTGACGGAAATGAATCTTGAACTTTTGCCTAATTTTTAGTGGTTCGTTTTTGTTGGCAAACTATACGGGTTAAGTTTTCGACTGTTCTTTCAAAGAAGCTTTTTGATTTATTAATTTCCGTTATTTTGTTTTCTGAATGATGTGAATTTTTTCAGCTGACGTACCTACAACTTGAATGTATTTAGAATTGTTTTTCGATATCATGTGAAATTCCATCCCTATGAAAGAACTTAAAAACCTGACCTTGCCCCAGGTTGAAGTAGGTGAAATATAAAATCCGTACCTATCATTATTTCGAAACTATTGAGATGATGATTAACAGTTGGTATTGATGCGGATTAAACCGCCAGATCAGGTTGAAACCTTGAACAACAGGGGGAATCACAATGAAATTAGGAGTTCTCATGATACACTTTTTTCCAAGAACCTTTTTATATATTCTTGTAGGATTTATCTCAATAGAAACTGTAGAGGACAGTGTAGGATTAATGAAATTCAACCAGTGAACATTTCCATTCATAGTTCAACATTTTTAGGCATACGCTGGGATATAAATGTTGAAAATTACCAGTTTGGTTATAAAACTGCTTTGCACTGAATAAAAACTCTCAAACAATAAAATCTGTTTATCCTAACATTCATCTTTGATAAAGCAATAAAACCCAAAACAAAAAATTTAAAAAACATTCAATTAGTGAAATATTTGGCTGACAAATTTCAGAAGAAAATGTCATCTCCTCATCAATTTTTTTGTTCATCTGGATGGGCTCATCTCTAGAATTGTCCCCATGATATCCATATTTGGAGCGGTTCGATAAAGGCATATCTAAAGTCACTTGGAGGAATCCAGAATATTTCGATTATACAAGGTTGTCCAAATTCCCAGCAATTCATTTTGGGCCAAGGAATTTATTGTCTAACTACTTTCAAATGAAACCCGGTATTTAGCGAACCGTCTCTGGAACCAGAACTATTTAGTTGTTTCTATTGGCTAAAATAATCCACGTTCCAGTCGGAAGACGATTTGGTTACTTTCATTATCTGCAGCTATACGCACATCTATCACTTTCTAATTAGCGAATTAACTCAAGAAATCTACGTCAGAATTCAATAAAATGCGTAAATATTATTTTCAACTCTAGGATTGAAAAGCGCTTTTATGAAGTAGTTCAAGTAACATTGGAAGAACTGAACGGCTCAAAAATATTGCTTAAGCCTTGAGCACCTAAGCAGATTTAAATAGCGTTTGTTTTACGCACCTAAGCAGATTTAAATAGCGTTTGTTTTACGCATCTCACAAAATAAAAAATATTTTCCAGAAATTTTTTTTAACGAAATCCGTTTTAGAAAACATAAATGTTTGCAACGCTGTTTGCGGAGATTCTGCCGGTCGTAATTTGAAACATATAGAATACAAATTTGACGAAATATAATACAGGTCAAATATATTTGAGGAAAATTCTTTGTTTTATTTCATGTGATAATGAATTTCCATCAAGTAAGGACCGAATCAATTGAATATTTTAACTTAACAACAAAAGCTTCGATGATAGCCCTTCGGATCTAAGACGACACCTAAAGAAGAAAAACTACAAAACCAATATAATAAAACTGAATAACTTCAATAATTTCATTGAAATCATAGCGAAGTCCTCTACTGTTCTCTCCATAAACTAATTATGTTGTTCACATGAAATTAGATTTTATAATAAGATATTGTTAAATAATATAATTTAAATGATACCTAATATGGTCTTCGACGTTTGATATAAAATGGATTCAGTATCTCTTAGAAATTTCAACGCAAATGAAATATCCGTTATTTTCAGCAAATCATAAGTAGAAAAAAACACTATGTTACTTAAATTTTTAGTGTTATTATTTCTTCTTCTGGAATATACCACGTCAGGTGAGTAACAAATGAATTGTATGAAAAAAAAAATTATAATAATATTTTGCAGAGCCCTCTTGCCCTCCTAACGAAATCTACAATGCTTGTGGATCCGCGTGTCCATCAACATGTCAAAAGCCAAAACCTTCTGTTTGTATCGCTTTATGTGTACCAGGTTGTTATTGCAAACCAACTTTCATCAGGGATGAAAAATCTGGAAAATGTACCAGCAAATGTTCATGATAAAACTACATAGATTCTGCACTAGATACATCAAATTTTTCAATTACCTTTAAATGTATCTATATTAAACTATTTTAATTACAGAAATTTTGAATTTTTGTTTCTATATACAGATCGGTTCACAATGAAGTCCTGTATTTGCCAGGCTTATAATTTTTGATAGGGAAGCCATAGAGTGCTCGAACTTTTTGCATAATATTCCTTATATTCTCAAGTTCTTTCTGAAATAAGATATAGGCTTCATCTTATAAGAAATTCAAAAGAAAATTTAAATTTTTGGCAAGAAAGTGGTTTTTCTTCATATCCAAGATAAGATTACAACTACATAACTTGATAACATTTATTCAGATTCTAAAGAAAAAATTAGTAGTAGTTGATGGTCTTCGAGGAGTTAATAGAGTTTGAAGTTTCCATAGACGTTACATGGGAAAATCATTTTTTTGATGTTTGAACGTACTTAACTGCATGAGGCTATTTCAGCTATTTATCTATTTTTTATTTACTCTTTTTAACTCTCTAGGGAGTATTAAGTTATTTTTTCAATTTATTTACATTTATTTTAGCTTATTAACTTTAACGACCTCTTTCATATTGGTATTTCTTTCATACTTGACCATTCATCTGATATCTCCCACCGTTTCTAGTCTTCCAAAGGCTGCTTTAATCCTTACTTTCAACTCGATCAAGTCTGCTCTTCGTTCTTCAAATACCATATCTTCGACTCTATCCCAGAGGTAAAAATCATAAGGATCCGGGTGCCCAATCAAGATCCCAGCCAATACCATCATGCATTAACCAGTACATGTTAGGATTACCTAATGCTGATATTTCTGGCAAATGGTCAAGGTACTATTGATCATTTATCAGGCCCTCGATGATAAAAGGGCCTACTATGCATCCAATCTCGGAGATACTAGCCAAGTTATGATCAAACGCTACCCTGAGGTGAATTTTTTGATGGTATGACTAATAGCCCAGGAAAGTTAGTGCTAAAAAGGTATCTAGACCCTAAAAATTTCTTAAGGTCTTAAAAATCGTTTTAACCTCTTTTGGGTGTTCTGAATAACTGGTGACTGAATTTGGGACGGTTTTTAGGTTATGCTTCAGATTTGAGAGTCTCCTTTCAGTAATGGACTAGTTTTCATTTTTTTGTTAAGGATTAATTCTAAAAATTTAAGTAAAATGAAACAAAAATGTGAAAAAATCATTGAAATATCTCTAGAAATGAAAAAGTTATGTGACTTTGAAGTTGCGCTTGGAAGAATAATTTCATAGTACGTGTAAGTGTAGTGACGTCACACACTAGACGACTGGTATTCGCAGAGTGCTTACGAATTCATTGGTGTACAATCACTTGTGCCGTTCGTGTCGTGTTTTGTTCGTTACACGATGGCTGAAATAACTTACTATATACATACATATAAATTACTTTTTTCTCTTTTTACTTTTTACTCCTCACATAAATATGTTTTGCCATTGATCACACTCAACAACCAGTACTCAACTACAAACTGTTTATGAAACGTTTTTTAAATAAATCATCGTTATAAGTTGAACCATGACGAAGCAAACTCAAAAGTAGATACTTACTTGAAAAGTTTAACTCCTTTTATTTCAGCACTGACATAAGATGGATGTGAAGAAAAAACTCCATCACTGCAAATATATCTATTTTGAGCAAATTGTCACTCTGTCCTTTCACTAAGCCTTCTTCCATTATGGTGACATAAAAACAAAACTCGAGTTAAAACTACACTGTACAACTACAAACAGCGCGAGAGCCTTGGCGCGGCTAATTATTTAAACGTAATTTATGGTGTAGCGATCACAGGCCAGTGCCGTGACGTCACAGACGTGTCGGAGGCCAAAGCAATCCGCGCTAAAATACGTAAATTTAAATAATCTATTTCTCACTCATTTATTGATGGATTTTCAAAATTTTTTCACTGATTTATCAGTTTTGCTCTATATTTTAATTCTATCGTGTCAAATGTAGTATTATCAACATCACTAAACTAGTCCATTGGCATTAAAATCGAAAAGTACCTAGAAAACGTCGCAAACTCAGATACACGGTATTCAGAATCCCCAAAAGGGGGTTAAACGATTTACAGTTTTTGAGAAATTTTTAGGAGAATCTTCAAAAGATATCACGATATCAAATCGAAATAAAAACTAAAAGATGACGAAAAGGATGGTCTTTGTATAAGAAACTGGGTATAAACTGTACAAAGTGAGAGTTGAGAAATTGGACTACAAACTCATGTTTTTTTACCCTAAAAAAGCAACATTTTTGGAGAACTTTTCTGGAGTTTGCTTAAATACCGAAGAATTAATCTTCAATTTGGTGTAGAAACAATTGAAATTGATGAAAAATTACGTATTAAGTTCATGGTCAACGAACGTCAGCCAAATTTATGTGGCCGAATTTTTTTGCCGGTGAGTGTACCTATATGGATGTTAAACTTTTTTGAACATATCAGATTTTCATAATAATAATAATAATAATATCCTTTATTTGATCAAATATCAACAGATGTAGATCACGTCAATACATATCAATACATATGAACACTATAATGAAACAAAATCCCTTTCACTTAAAAAATCCTTAACACTATAATAACATTTATTAACCAAAAACATTTTTAATCTTTTTTTTTGAATTGCAATAGGCATGCATTTAAAATTTACCTATTCTTACCTATCTAACAATTCATAGAATATTCATTGTCAATCTATTTGAAAAATAATACATATTATACTTATTTCGATCATTTTTTAATATTAATTTCGAAACTCTTCTTAG